>NC_056739.1:523523771-523823771 GCF_019279795.1 Protopterus annectens | reverse complement strand
AAAAAAATAAGAAGCCTGCAACAAAATATAAAAATGTGTCAAATTGTGTTGTGTAGGTTGTATTGAATAAGTAGTAAGTAAAGGAAATATGGCGTCTGTTCAGAGGAATAAACATGTTATTTTTGACAACCTCTGGCCCAACAGAATTCAAGCAAGTCATTTGTTGTTTTTTATACTACAGTCAAATAAAAAAGTAATTTTGGAAAGGAAGCTTTTCTATGTTCTCCGTTTGAGGTCTTTCACAAGCTTATAAGAGCCATATCAAGTTTTTTTTAGTTCATGAAACCTTTTCTCAGAGAATGTGTGTTTGCTTGGTAATACTGATTATAATAGCCTGTTTTATTGCTGACAATGTGTTATCCCAGCTGAAATATGCCAGTGAGACTTGTAAGATACAATAAAATTATACTGCTCTAGGGAGATTAATTATACTGTTGCTATATTCATGCATGTTTGTCCTCCTATGTTTATTTTGGAGTAGACAAATATTTCTTTGTTATTCTAGGTGACATAGTAGAATTTATCTAGCATGATGGGAATATCACTGTGGAACATACTATATCTGTTTATTTGCATCGTATGTCCTGTTTTCCAGTCATCCTCCACCCCATGCTTACACAGCTGAAGGAGCGTGTCTAGGATTCTGTTGGATAACTTAGTAAGCAATTACCATTTTAAAATGAATTAGCAGCAGAAGCTGGAAACAAGGATTGTTGCTTGGAGTATATCTACAAATACTTAAGGGTGATCAGCCGAGACATACAGTAACAGCAGATATTTTTTTTTCTTAAGTAGATATCAGTAAAGTCTCTGACAAACTACACAGGTATATTTCTGTAAACAAGTCATGTTGTTAAACTAACAAACTCATGGAAACTGAGATATTTCTGTTTTTTATCACTTATAATCTACTCCAACTATATTTTAAAAGTCCACTTTAAAATCCTGAAAAAAATTACACTTCTTAAAATACCAGCTGTCATTAAATTCCCACTTCAGTACTGACCACATCTTACTTATGTTACATAATAAAAGAAGAATAAGCCATATTATCTGCATTCTGTTTTCATATTGTTTATATGCTTTGCATTGCCATACAGGAAAGCTACATGACACTGATAGTTTCTTCATTAGATATGCGATTCTTTTTTTATTGTACAATACTGTTTCTATGAAGGTTGATCTCCATTTCCTGATGGCTGGTAGGTCCCACTCAGACAGGTTTAACCTTGTACAGCTCGCTGGTATTGCTTTATAAATGTCATGCCTATTTGAACATTTTGTTTGATTTAGCAGGTAAGATAGGGTGGAATTCAATAAAGCCTACATGGAGCAATTCTCCATGTAGGAATAGTGTTATAGAACATAGAACATGGCCTTCGAGCAATCCAGGAAGGAGGGCTGAGGGGCATGCACGAGAGTGCAGACACGGAGGTGTTCATGGAATGCAAATCACCTCATAAGCTGGTGAAAAACATGCAAATGAGGGTGATTTGTGATTCAACAAGCAGAAAGGCACCCATGTAGGTGCCATGTCAGTATAAGAAATGTACGAGGTTACAAACCGTGTACTGGAGTGTAAATTTTACACATGGGCTGTAAAAGCACCAAAAAAGGCTGGATATTTCACAGGAAGCATGCAAATATTCACAACTATGACCGGTGATTTAAAAAAGCAATGCAAATTATGAAAAACTATATATTTTTAATACATATATCACATTTAAGCGGTGTGCAATGACACACAAACATGCCGTTATGCAAAAAAAAAATAAATAAATAAAAAGTGTAAAAAAATGAAAATAAAACATATTCAAAACTATTGCATTATAGTGCCCAGCATGTAGCGTCATACAATGGCAGGTGATAGTGATTGCTAAGGAGATAGGAAATGATGTAGTACAGTATCCAGGGTATAAGCAATTAGGTGTATGTAAATGAGCCAGTGTTATTGAATAGCAAAAAGGGCCACTGTGTCCATAGGTACAAACCATGGAAGGGCTAGAACCATTTTAGTGTAGGCAGAACAGATAGCTGACGTCAAAAGGGGTGTGTCATACCATGTATAAGCAGATTGGAGCTTAGCGGTGCCTGTTTCCGCTCAGCTAAGCACAGCTAAGCTGGGGAGCATGTCTGATTCTTCTAAGCTATGCTTAGCCCCGCAGTGTGTGTTTTTGCTGGTTAAAGAAAAGCTAAGCTTGCCCATGTGCAGGGGACCATCCAAACTGCTAAGCAATGTTTACACTAATGGTGCTGGTTTACATGGCACGCTGCAGGGCTTAGCAGTGGAAGAAAAAAAAAATTTAAAAAAAAAGGAAATAGCCTGTGAAAGCCAATCAAATATAAATTACTGATAAACCTTGCTCCACTAACACTGGCCCATTCAAACCACTCAATGATATACCTGGCAGGAGAATGTATCTTAGTCAGCCAATCACACAGGCTGCATCAGCAGCACAATGGTATAAAGTATGCATACACCCTTCAACCTGATTTTTCCACATACTCTGCTCCATTGGAGTACACACTTGGGAATTTTAACTGAGAAAATGATAGGGGCTGCTGTTGCTCTGCTACATCTGTATGTGCTAGAGGCTGAAGTCATTGATGATACTGATGCTGACAACAGGCTCAGACTGAGAAGAAGAAGAGTGTTCAGGCCCAGGATAACCTTTCATGGGTTACATGAGCTGGAGATAGTAGAGCGCAACAGGGTAGACAGGGACATACTACAGAAACTCACCAAGCTCTGCCGCCCTCACCTCACACCCAGAGCCAACAGAGGAGAACCCATCCCAGTGGAAACATAGGTATGTGTATCCTTAAGAATAGCTACAGTTACTTTCCAAAGACCTACTAGGGACCTCATGGGGTCTCACAGGCATCTGCATCCAGGGTACTCCACCAGTTCCTGGATGTTGTGCTAACACATGCCAGTGAGCACATTTATTTACCCCACACCCCTGAGGACAGGACAACCAGTATGCATCTCTTCCACCATGTAGCACACTAAACAGAGGTACTGGGTGCCATAGACTTCATACACGTGCATATCAAAGCACCATCAGGTGAGGCGAGTAGAGTCTATATCAACTGCAAGGGGTATCATTCCATCAACTGCCAAGTCATTTTCAATGCCCAAGGCACTATCATGAATGTGTGTGTGCTGGCAGCCCTGGCAGTTATCATGACTCCCACATCTGGCATGCATCAGAGCTATACCAGACATTTGCCATTTGGAGGAACATCCCATACGGCCATCTACTGGGGGTTGCTAGCTACGCACTGGAACCATGGATGATGACACCCATCAGAAATGCACTGACACACACATACACATCAACTGAAGAATGCCATAATGAGGCACATGCTCAAACTAGGAATGTCATAGAGTATGTGTTTGGGCTGCTCATGTCATGGTCCCACTGCCTTGACATATCTGGTGGAGCCCTGCCGTACTCTCCAGCCACATGTTCATAGTATGTGCCATGCTACACAATATGATCCTGCAGAAACAGCTGCAGCAGGAACATCACAGGAAGGGACACAGCCCACCACCACTGCCAAGGTCCCCACAGGCACAGGGGGACTCAGAGGAGGAACCACTGAGCTTCTCCCTGTAGGCAGACATAGGCATGCCCAGTATGCCCTGGACTTGGCAAAGAGGCAATGCATAGCACATGCACTAACAACCTAAGGACCCAGGGACTGACACCTCATTCTGACTCACATACATAGTAAAAAGGATGCCAGCCATAACACACTACCTGTAGCTTACCATGTATAGGCTGAATACTGCATGCATCAGACAGAGTCAGCCCAGGAGCACTGTTCTCTCAACTGCTGCAGGCACAAGGTAAGTCACTATTCTGAACAACAAATGAATGGGGTAGTAGACTGTGGTTGCATATGTATGATATTGCTGCATCTATGCAAGGGAATCTAATGGGCTACCAGGAGAGCAGCAGACAACTGACAGCTATGTGGGACAACAGAAACTCTTTGCCAAATAATGGATGGCCCAGAATATGCAGTAGGCCCCAAGCCAGCAACCTCCCTGCACTATGTGAGGGAATTACAAACAGTGGGATCATAGGGCAGATGCTTGGATGTCAGTGTTGGAGTCCGCTGCATACCTCTCAATCTCTGACAGCAAGAAATCTGGACTAAGCCATAAAGAAAATTGGGACAATGGCCTAAAAAGAGGGACAAGTGTTAACTATTGCACTTACAAACTTAGAATGTTTATAGAATAAACAGGTTTTGCATTAGGATGAATTTTTCAAAGGGTATGAAGTCTGAAACTCAAATGTCTGTCATTATGTTTGAACTTCAATCTTTAATGATTTGCCAGAAATTTGCCAGAAAATTTTATGAACAATGGGCCAAAAATATGAGGCAAACATCTGGACATTCTGCGAAAATCTGTACAGCTGAGAGGTATGGCCCCCTACCCCTATCACACCCGTGTTTCCATACAACTGCAGTAACATTTATGTTTGTAAGCTAATAGCAGCAGACCACACATTCTCAGGGCTGTCCCAATTAACTTGCTAACATGTTCCATCTTCACAATATCCAGGAGCCAATGTACTATGCATGTATGTGGTTAATAGTGCCAGGAAGTAAACTGCACTGACTGGTGGCTGTTGCGGCTTAGTGGGCAAAGTACATTGCTGTGGTTGATAGGGTCCATGGTCCAAGACTGGCTGTGCCTATTGTTTTGCATGTGATCTACACCTATGGTAAGAGTTCTACAGACTGTCCAGATGTCAGTATTTGTTACTGCAAGTAAGCTGGACAAGGCTGGAGGGACACGGGGCCATAGATATGGACAGCACACAGCTCTGAGTAACCAAGACGGTGGCTAGTAGAACAGCAGGTTGTGACAAGTCAATGTATTGCCAGGATATAAAGGCTGCCACATAACTGTGTCAGTGCTGACAACAAGCCATTTTGCATCATCCATACCCCACGAATGACAAGGTTTCACAGAATGTCCAAACATATGCCTCATATATCTGTTCCTTTTGTTATAACATTGCATTTGTCTGGCAAACTATTGGCAAATCAATAAAGGTTGATGTGAAAACATAATGACAGGTAGCTGAAATGCAGACTTCATGCCCATAAGAAAATGCAAACAAATACAAAACCAGTCTACCAACTGCCTACATTTGTAAGAGCAATATTAAGATCCTGTCCCCATGTTTTGGCCTGTGTCCTACTGTTATATATGGCCCTGTCCAAATGTCTGGCTGTAAGAGTTTGAGAGGTATGGCCAACGTGTAGCCTTATAATAACAGTGCAACACAAATCATCTCAGGACTGCAGCAGATGTATGGGGCACAATGCTGGACAACTTGAAAAACAGATACAGTCAGAGGTGTTAAGTCCATAACCCTATGTGTGGTGTTAAAACGTTTACCCCAGTCACACCATACCTGCAACTACATAGAGCAGCAACTGTGGACAAATCCTGGAACTGGAGCAGAACAGGACAAAGGCCCACATATAAGGGGAAGGAGTAACCACTGGCCAGACAAATGTAGAATGTGCAGACTCAAACAATTTGTGCAGTAGCATGGGTTCCCTGGAGTGTATGGAGTCAGTAGCCAAATGTCTGTCAGGTGTTCCTCACATTAATCTATATAGATCTTCCACTAACATATCAGGAAATCACAGTGGTATGTAAAATGTACCACACATATTATGCAAAACTCTGCTCAGTCCAATACACTCTGTACTCAGCCTAGATATGACTCAGTAAATAAGGATAGCACAAAGCCAAGAGATCCCTCAGCCAGTATAACAGTGAGGTGCTGGACTGTTTAAACAGGTTCATCAGCCAACTGGCTGTAGCACACAAATTCCTGAACCAGAGTACAGGTAGGTCTGGCCTGGAGTCCCACTGTTAGTATTGATGGTCATACTGGGCATGCTCCTACACTTAGCTAATTTCACCGCATGTCTGAACCCACATTTTACTATAGAACTGTGATTCCTATATATGCCTGTGCATACAGACAGCTATGTACATCTTAACTGTCTCTCCCCACCCCATCAGACATGATTACCCTCATCTATCCATATGTGGCACATATAAGATATATCTAGCCTGTGCCACACAGTTGACAACGTGTGTGTGTGTGTGTGTGTGTGTGTGTGTGTGTGTGTGTGTGTGTGTGTGTGTGTGTGTGTGTGTGAGTGTGTGCGCATGTGTCTGGAGGGGTGCTGCATGTGACAGTGATTTGTGAGTGTGTGCATGTACACAGTCAAGTCATGTGCCAGCCCTACATGAGGGTATGTTGGACCGTATGTGGCAGAGTGGACAGTTCACCATCTCTGGCCATGAACACGGGAACTGGTTCTGCCAGGAGTGGCACTGGCACCACCATTCCTTGAACCAGATGTGGTACTTCTTGCTGATGATGACCAATGTCTACTGGGTCTGTGTCCCTCGTGGGACCACCCAGTACCACGTGCCCATGGTCTGCCATGTTGTAATGTGGAAAGTACCCTCCCTTTGGTAGTGCTGGTGGTACTTCCACTATGGGAGTGAGACTGTGCACAACCATGTGAGCTCTCAGCTGATGTTGTTGCTGACCTACATTCATGTGTCTGGCACCCTGCTCCCACCACATTTTCAACCACAGACAATGCACGATTATGGACTGCCAATGTCTCACCCCACCGTCTATTCGCTACATCAGCAAAATGACATAAGGCATCACCAATGCCATGGATGGAGTCATGCATGCCAGGCAGTGTGGCATCCATGACCCTGAGCATCCATCTGGTGTGCCATTCACAATGTGCCTGTGCCTACATCATGGACTGAAACATACATCAGGTGACATGTGCTTTGACACCTCTGTCAGGTGCTTGATGGGCATCAGTCCTCCTTTGAGCACCCTATCAATTTGCCTGTTTGGGACCTCCCCAGCTCTCTGGCTATGGCTAGTGTCTACAGTCACAGCTGCAATAGTCACCACATTCTTTTGTTTGATGCCACCACCCTCTGACAGTCTAATATCTGTGGCTGTTGGGGACTAGATATGTGTGGGCATACTGTCTGTGTGCAGGGACATTGGGGGAAGAAGTGGGATGTCAACCAATGAGAAATATTCAGTCTCCAACAACCCCACCTGTGCCTCACTATGGCCACCATCATCAGAGTCCGATGAAGCACTGAGATCAGGTTGTGAGGGGGACAAATTCCAATCTCTATGGTCATCTGTGAGGGGAAGACAACATGACTACATTAATTCCTGCACTATACTGTCTGCAGATACACACACACACACACACACACACACACACACACACACACACACACACACACGCACACACACACACAGGCACACATACAGGTGAGGTATCCCAAATGCATTATACAGACCACATGTCATGACTGATACCATGCACAACACACAAGCAGACTACAACAGACACAGACAAGACAGGTCCTTAACAACATGCAGTGCAGCTATGTCCAGTTAATGTTTCTAGTACTATACACCTGTGAGATAAGTGACATGACATTGTATGTGCTGGGCTTTCACCTAAAACACAGTGCACCTGTTTCCACAATAGTAATGCAAACCCTTTATAGCAGACTACCTACACCTTTACAAAAATATGTGCTAATATGTTACAGCTCCTGCAAATATGCTATTGCAATTACCAGTGTAATGCACTGCATTGAACCCCTTCACAAGTGAACATGCAAGTATTGCAATATGGCTTAGCTTAACAATTGTGTCCATGGAAAACTGGCAGCCCTTAACATGCCTTGGGTATAAATGATTCATAACAAAACAGTTCCAGTCTCACTGGCCACCGCATGATGGTTTCCAGCCACACCAGAAATACCTATGGATTTGTGTGGGAGAGGTATTGTTAGCAGACTCAAACACATTCCGTTCATGATGTATCAGATTAGTGGACTGGTGGTCAGGCCAGGTCATAGCTCCTGCCATTCTGGCCACATTTTTAACTGATGCTATGAGGTCTGCCCACAGTGCAGTGTGTTCTTGATGGTTAAGGCTACTCCTTGACAACAGCACCTGTTGATGGAGTCCCAGGGCATCAATTATGTTGGCGGTCTCAGCTTCTGAGAAAGGTGGATTCCTATGGTGGTACCTCCCACCTGAAAGACATGAAGAGAGAAACACATCACCGGACCACATACCTTGCTCACTATTATATACCCACTCTGCACATCCACATTTGCCACCACTATCCACCGCTAACTCCTACATCATACCCTAGCTTCTATCATCACAGTATGTATGTGGCTATCAGCAACATAGTGGCAATACATCATGCATTGCCCTCCTGATCTTGATGTTTCCTGCTACTTGCTGCACGTTTTATAAGGTGCTCAAATGCATTGTTCTGTTGCATCTATTACTGCTTGCTTATAGCCTGTCTACATTGTATGCAGTGGTGTCAGCCTCCTACTGTTGTATTAAGCACCTGGGCTGTAGACCCAGCCCTTGGGTCTCCTTGGCCTTCCTCCATCAGTTTCTGGGCTATATGGCTGGGTAATGTCTTGCAGTTTCCCCTGCCAATCCAGTTTATATAGGCATCCTGGTACAGCTTAGCACCTGCCTCATGTACACAGATGGACAACCATCTGCAAACACCAGCAAGGAACACACTGTGTGTTAGATGCAATGACATGAGGAACATACAGTCCATGCTCTCTCCCTGTCAAGCCTGCATATCTGTCCCTGAACAGGTTGTGAACACAATCAGTACACCTCACACACCACCCACACCTACCCAACACACACACACACACACACACACACACACACACACACACACACACACACACACACACACACACACACATGCAGAGGCCCTCAACATATACAGCCACAAACAAAGAAAACCTCTGAGGCAAAGCCACACATGAACTCCACAGCTCTACACAGCACATACCACACATGGCCACACACCTGTGTACCTGCCATGCAGGCATCACCACATGTCAAACATATTAAGCATAGGAGGGTCCATTGTAAAACACACTGATGTGCCTCTCACCAGGCTGTATATGTGGATGGTCACATTTACTTGTGTGTCAGGTGACAGAATCTGCCATATCACATATGCACTGCTGTGTCTCACCAACAAGTACTGTCATGAGTCTGCCACAATCCATGTTGGCGTGCTTGACCTGAGATGTACGTCCCTGCACTATATGCAGTGAGACATGACTGAGTACACTGATTATGTGTCCCAGGCAGGTATGTCCCTAGTCTTATGCAGCATTCTGCTGTCACCCAGACTGATGCTGCAATACATTCAGGAAATGATTGATCTTAACATGTGGCCTTTTATCCTGTGATATTTCTCGGGGTTCCAGTACCTGTGACCCTGGGATGATAGGGTCAACAGACCACGATGCTTTGCCAGGGATGGCCTCCATCTATGTCGACTGGCCTTCAGGCATCTGGCAATGGTTCTCACCACCCTCATAGTGACGTCAGTAGGACAAGTGGTGAGGTTATCACTACCAACATACAACTGTCAGTGCAGCACACATTGAAGGCCATGCTACTAAATGCTAGGAGTCTACACATGACTCTGGCCTCAGTGCAAGCATTCTTACTCTGGAAAATGCTAACATCTGTGCTACCGCCCCAGCCTTACCTGGTCAACCATCTTATCATACAAGCATACTCCAAAGTGTGGGCAGAAATGTCATGGGGCATGGGGTTTCAGTAGATATGAGAAATGTACACACCTTGATGCTGTACAGGCAGTAAGATGCACAGGAGCCACTGCAGGGTTTGTTCACCATTGCCAACACACCTATTCAAATCATAGCTATCTACTGGCCACCACATGTGACCAAGAAGCCCATTCTGCCTATATGGACCTCATCAACTGTATTATGATTTGGGTCTGTACCCTGATCCTGGGTCAGTTGAATAACCCAAACATACATTTGAAGATATACCCATGCCAGCACACAAATGGCCAGAGAGCCAACAACAGTGGAATTACAAACACCTTGTTGCAGTTAGGGGCTACCCCCACATGAACTGAAGGTGTGTCGGAGTTGATATAACAAACACAGGTTACCACTGCAGCATACCTACAGTGTCATCCTCCATAGCAAAGCAACCATCATGTGGTCATGTTTGCAGTCACCGTCTCCCACAATACCCATCTAGCTATGGTCAGACATACATAAATCTCCAATGTGGAATACAAACTCCTGGGGGTAGTATGCAGAGCTTCACAGTCCCTAACCCCTCTGTAGGGACTGGCACCAATATACACACATACACACAAGCGTTATATATGCATTTGTATAGATGCATGGAGTCAGGTATACCCAACAGGACTACATCATCCTCTGCAAGGATACATACACCTGTCTGGTGGACATCTGCATTACATAGTGTCTAAAACATGGATGACACACTGCTGTCTGAGACAAAGCAGGAGCAGATTCACATTTTGAAGCAATGTCTCCTTAGCATGAACAAGTGAATGGGATCACGCCTGGAAAACTGCACAGCAAACTCAGAACCCACATTGTCGACATCCACTACAGATAATCATCTCCCCTTCTGCACATATGTCTGCAATGTCACAGGAAGCACTTGCATCTGCTCAGTTGTGTGGTCAAGGACACCAGCTATACCAGTGCTGTAGGTATTGCATACTTGAAGCCTGATATAGTCAGTGTAGGCTTTAAACCCTGTCCCCCTCATCAGTACATCAGGATGTCCAGAGTACCTGCCCATTCTTCTATATGTAGGAACAGGTCACCACTTCCATGTGAGTGTAATGGTATGCATGTGCCATGGGAGCCTATCTCATCACAGGATACTTGACCCCAAGCATAACCTTGCAACACCATAATGCACTGTATTCAAAGGAGGCCTGACTACTGCATTTGTCCCAGTCATGTGAAAGCCAACCACTGTCACCCCTTTACACTAAGGTGGGGCTTTCACCAATCTGTCACATTATACACTCATCAGCCTAACTAGGCTGTTCTGCAAGGCCATAGCACAGTTTATAGTGAACTTCATTAAGAAGGACATTGGCAACTTCCACATACTCCATCATGCACAGTTAGGCATTGTCATGGAAGGGATCATGTTTGTTACATTCGGTTGACCTCTTTGACACAGTCACCAAAGGCATGGATGTGGGGTACACTGCATACCTTAACCTGAACAAAGTCTTTGAGAGTATAACCCACTTGGCCATAATGGATATACTCGCCCAAGTATGCATCACACCATATGTTACCATAGGGGTAGCACACTTGCGCGCTGACACAACCCACCTAATCCACATAGGGGAATCCACCTCCAGCAATTCATCCATAACTAGTGGCAAAACCTGTTGTTCTGTGTTTGGGCCTTTGTTATGTGTGATGTACACTTCTGAGGTACAGGGCACAGCTATTGGCCTATGGCCTGGCCATGTCTGCAGATGACTGCATGCTACGTGCTGTTACAGGATTCCCCAGTGATGTGGACATCTTCCTAGGAGGGTCTCACGCAGATGCATGACTGGTGCCAGAAACATGATCTCAGGCCACATACCAGGAAATGCATTATCAATAACTTTGGGGAGAGTGATGTCCCCACATATTATCACAGTACTAACAACATCCTATGCATGCAATCAGTTGTGAGGGATCTGTGCACACAGGTCGATGGCAACTTGACATTTCACCCCCATCTTGCTTCGTTGTAAGGTAAACCTACTACATGGCCCATCTCATACATAAGGGTATTTCATCCAGGGACATGGTGTCCTAACATCCCTATATTCCCCCCAATAAGGCCCATTATTGTGTATAATACCCCATTCATCATTCATATCACACAGAACATGCAGCAGCTGGGTACATCACAGAGGTTCCATACCAGGGAATACCAAGGCCTCAAACATCTACCATACACAGATAGGCTATAAGCCCAACCGTCTACCCAGTGTCAGACATAGTCCTCAGAGGTAACCTCTGCCTGGAATTCAAGGCAATCATGGACTCCACATTGCTGGAATGCTGCAGAAGTGCAACTCAAGCTCCACTCTTTTAACACACATACATATGCCCTCAACCTGGTGTGTGACATCAGCTGGGGTTGTTGGTGGCTCAGGTGTGTGTCCCACACAGTCACTGTGCTGTGGAATGGTCACCCTGTCCACATCAGGCAGGGTAGCTATTTGCACCTTTGCAGGTGGAACCTGGATAACTGGATGGTTAACTGCACATACACCCTTGGGATGCCACCTGTGTCCTTGTTGGACTTGAGGATCAGGTCCTGCCTTGCATACACACGGGCTAACATCTGGCCTAGGCATATGGGGCTCAGGGCCCATAGCCTAGCAACCTTGTATGGTCCTATGTATACAAGTTATAGCCTGTGTGCTTTGACAGACTGTGTTGTTATGTGTCCACATCCATCACTGCCATCGACTGTGGTGTGTCCCTTATGGTCAGTCTTACAGTACAATATCATACAGCCAACATCCGACAAATAGGTGACTGGTAGTACAAGTGTATGTGGACATTTTAGCAACATCTGTGCTACACAATAACTGAGAGCATTGCATATGTGGTGTAGGGTTTCCTCCTCGCAGGTGTCCAACATCTGTAGCACCCAGAAGTTTGTGGAATGTGTACATGTGCCTGATATATGTAGACCCCCTACCAGACAAACGTGGATATCTGGAAACCAGATGGACAATATGTAATGGTTGTCCAGAGAGAGTGAGGAATGTGTCTATGACATGCCAGACCCCTCAAACACAGTAATGGTACATTAATGTCTGGTACTGTATTCATTCCCTTACATTGTATGCTCAAAATGTACACTCTGTTGCTGAGGTGGAGCCTGTCCTCCCCCAATACTACTGTAATAACCTGCTGTACTGCTGCAGGGGGTCACCAGGTATGCTAGCTATAGCTGTCAGGCAAGGCGATACAGGTGTGGAGTACACAGTGACCTAGACAGAGTACATGAGGAACAGTCGGGGACACCTGGACAATCTTTGAACTATGCCTGTATGACATTCACAGACTGAGAGGGGCTCACTGACAGTACATGATGTGATATGCCAGCTGTATCCACCAGTTGTTACTGTGAGTGGTCTAGTGGGCTAAAGCACTATGCTGTTGTTGATGTGGTTCTGGCTTCAATACTTGGCAGGGGTGCATGTTTTCACTGATGTAACATCACTGTAGTGCATAACATATTTATAGAAACACCAGTTACTCTTCAGAGCTGAGTTGGCGTAGTGGGCTAATACAATCTTCTGTAGTTCAGAAGGTCCTGCATTTGAGATTTGGCAGGGATGATTATTTTATTGATGTGCATAACTGTGTCAGATTCAGATAAGGTGGTTAAAACAGTTTTACGCAGGTTTGTGTGGGTTTGTGCGATGCACTGCTTAGTCCTGCTTAAACCCAAGCTATTTCCAAAAAAAGAAAAAGAAAAGGGGTGATAGGAAAGTGGTGAAATGAGGGCAAGCAGGGGGAAAAACAATATGAAAGGCAGTTAGGAATGTGCAGGATGGGTGTAGGAAAGGACCATAGCTCTCCATTAGCTATGCATGTTGTGGATAATTTGGAATTTGGAGCCTCACATCCACAGGGAGGGGTGTGGGCAACACAAATTTGTTGATTAATTGCTGGGATGATTGATTCATGGCAGTGTATGTGGGGGAAATGGACAGCTATGTATGGGGTGATTTTTTTGTTTTTTTACTGGACAGATACCCTTTTATTGTATAAGGTGAGAGTGGGATGTTAGCTAAGGGTTGTAGGTACATTTGGGGAAGTAAGTTGGGTAGGAAAAGTTGCGTATGCAGACATACAAGACAGACAAGGCAGCAGACAGGGGTGGTGTATGACACATGAGGGGGGTAAACACCATGGGCGGGAAGAGTTATTGGAAATTGGAGGACCAAGTGCCCGAGATGGCAACAGTGGGACTGAGCTCTCTACTCATTGTCAGTCACCTCTGATTTTTGGTAACCACATCCTCTCCGCTCCCGCACCCGGGGGGTGGGAAATGGACCCTGTCCCCTGAGGTGGTTCTATCCATGGGTGGTGCAGGGCCATTAGAGGGGGCAGCTCCAGTTTGGGTCCCAGATATGCTGGGATGTGGTGCCATGGCCAGATGAGGTGGCATAGGTGGATCCGCTGGAACCAGCCTACCCAGTCATGCTGTGGTGTTGAGGTTTGTCGAAGTGTATTGGTTAGTCATGAGCAAAACATTTCAATGTTAGTTATAACAGCATGCATGGGTGTTCCAGTTCATCCAGAACAAAAGAACTGCATAGCATACAGAACACAGGCATAACTTGAATAACAGTCATTATTGTAACAGCAGGCCAGTAACAGTTATGGCAAAAGGCCAACAACAATGGTATTTCAACAAGATATGTTAGTATGCAACCATTGTAATATATAACCAATAATACAATACAAGGCCCAACATTAGGTTTTGAGAACAACATATGTGAAAATTAAACCATACTCATAGTATAAGAATAATAATCTATAATGCAGATAAGGGGTGGGGGTGGGGCATTCCATTACCAACTGTATAGGCTATATTTTTCACAACAGTACAGCTCAGTACTCTACAGGTCTGCCCTTACTTTATGTCTGTATGTTCTCTATAGCATTTGTAGCACATACATACCACTCAAGCTATCGAGATGGGATGGTATTGGCCAAGTTGTAATACCTACAGGTACATAACAACAGGGTACTATTACATGTCAGGGGAACATGTATGACTACCAAGGTGTAGTCTGCACTGATGTGTGAGTGTGCTACTGGCATACTTCAACTTGGTTTATATCTATGTCCATGGTTTTGTGCAGCAGTAATCACTATCCGTGACAGCGTGACACTGGAGAGACGTGTATCGTGCACAGTGCAGTGAGTTTACACTTATCCTGCCGTTACTGGCAGGCATGGGGTCAGACTATCAGCAGACATTCACAGATGCAGCAGGCATACAGCCGTACCAACAACAGACCATTTAATTTGTCTTATTAACTTGAAATAGTACTGTACTTCATGTCATTTTATTTACTGGAGTCTTATCACCTTGATGAGCAATGCTGTTTATGCACTATTACATCTGGACGCAGACATTAGTATACTCTTCATACAGCTACTGCAGACATTTATTTACCTGTAAGTCCTGTGGGGAGAATATCTGTTAACAATACATAACTGTTTCTATAGCCATTTACAACTTGTCTGTTGCTATAAATATATCTTAGTACCTGTCCCTGGATTCAAACCTCAGTCTGTGTGTGGCAAAATAACCAGCATATATATTGCTTATCACACTGAGCTACTGGGCCAGTGCTGTGTGCCGATTAAGTGATATGTAACTAAAGCTCACCTGGTGACAAATTCTGACCTGGTAATGTAGGTAGAGTGTCACACAAGACTGCAATGACAGTTGAACATACATGCATGAGATTCATGCATGACAGACATAGTAGGTGAACTGTGTATTAATACTTGGAATGCAGGCATATACAATTACCCCTAGTGGATGAGAATAAATGCGATCTGTACAGACCATATTGGGGTGGTGAGTTGCCTACCTGACCCATATACATTTGCAGATGGTATTTGCAGTCTACAGCTATTACAGTTTCATACTTGCCTGCATTAGCGTACCTACATTCAGGGATGCATATAGCTGAAATGCAAAGATTAACACAAGACAGTCCTGGGAGAAACACACTATAATACCTTAGACAGTACTACTCTAGGTTCAGATCTTAGTGCAGAACAAATATCACATTGCATTATATCTTGTAGTAAAGTTCCACATCTACACTTTAGCATAATAGTTCTTTATTGGCCAATCTTCAGTCACTTCATGGTGTTATACCCATGTTTACTTCATAGCACATGTAATATTTGATTTCTTGAGCAATAGTCCAGAATACACACAGCAACTGGCAGAAAACAGATGTATTGAGGGTGGCATGACACACTGATTGGTATACATTTGACAATCTTTATTGTTCTACACTTTAAATAATGCAGACATTGAAAGACAGCTGTTATTACACAATCTATGCAGTACTACCTTTATTTATTCACAATTCTGACTGCAGTTGTACTGTATTTCCTGTAGATTAGCAATGCAGTTAATTTATTCCCTTCACATTTTCAATGCCAGTGTACTTTATTTCCAGAACATATATTATTAATACAGTATACACATCTTATTCACAAACTTTTTTAATGCAGTATTAGTTTTCTTTCCATAACAGTGTGTTTCATTCTTTCATCTATATTAAACTATTCCTGGAAATACTCACTTATTTCAGTCCAGGTCTATGAACACATTCATCGCAGTATACTCACAACAGAATATACCTACTGGTAGTTACTACTGTACTATTTCTTTTTTAGATTACTATATATTGCAAAATATACCTCTATTCCCCACACTCTCTGCGTATCATGGCCAGGCACCCCACATGGGCCTCCAGGTGGCGAGCCCTCTACTCTGCAGCTGTGGGGGGAAACACACCACAATGCATACCTGTTTATCAGATATTCATGCTAGAATTTGGTAAATCAATGGTTCCTATACTTACAGATTTCTGAGGCATTGCGGTCCAGAGTTTCTTGGATGCATTGGGCCAAGACACCCCCATTCCTTTCCTTCAGGTCATCATAATGATGACGCACCTGCTCACCAGTGCGGGGGATGCCAGTTGAAGTGCTCAAGTAACAGCTGGTCCCAGGCCTCTGTTTTGTATTCGGACCCGTGGTACTGGCCCTGCAGCAGCCAGTTATCATGGTCCTTTAAAAGGAGCCCAACCATTACCCTGGGCTCCAAAATGCCACAGGCCTGTGCCCAGAAGCATGCATCTTCTCCAACTCCAGCCATAGCTCCTGCAGTGATCAAACTCCAACAGGTTCTGGCTGTATTCCCACTTGTATAGTTTTAAATAAGGCTGTTTCCCCACATTTTGCCGCCAACACTTAACACCACGTAAACCTGCTGAGCTCAGCTGAGCAGTGCTACAACAAGGAGTGCTTAGCGAGCTGAGAATTACTTAAACTGGAACTGCTACCCATGCCCAAACCATCTAAGCAGAGCTGCACATTCCTAAGTACTGCAAAAACAGATCCTGTTTAAGCATTGCTTGGCTTAGCAGTGCTTAGCAGAACTTAGCTAAGGGAAATAAAATATATATATTGACATTAATTCCTCATTAATAATACTTTATTATTATGTGTACATATTCTATTTTACATTACCTAACCCAATGTATTTTAATTACATTATCTTGGGGTGTGACTGCAATGTGTTAGACACTTGTTTGCATCTGAGGCTTTTCTTCTCATATCTCCAGTGAAAATGGGCTTCTGGACCAGCTACACTAACCCGGTTAACAAATATCAATAACTATGTCAATTAAAAAAATGTATAAATTAATGCTATCAGAAGTAAAAGTTCAATGGCCTGTCTGGGCATTCAATCTATGCACCTACTGCACACAAAGCCATGACTCTAATCATTCAGCTAACATGAATGTGAAGGTTTCTGCTATACATTTTTATACAGATTCAGTTATGTTTAAGGACTGCTGAGCAATGCGCTGCACTGTGCAAACCCGCTCAGCTATGATTAAACTTGACCTTTTCCATTAAAATTCAAAACATCTGGTTTCTATTTTTAGATGTTTAGCATATGTTCATTACTAAGCACCATGCCGTGTTGTGCAAGCACAAAAAAAAAAAAAAAATGGCAAAATGACATGTTAACATTCAGATTTCAGTGCCATACAGCACTTTGACAGTGCAGGGGGTGTGTTACTCATCTCCAAACACTATAACACACCCTTTGCAAGAAAAAAAAACAGTTGGGAAGGGAACACAGTTAACATTTATATTTCAGTGCCATCTGGCACTTTGTCAGTACAGGGGATGTGTTACTGACACTCAAACACATTCCCTACAAAAAAAATGGCCAAATAAACACATTTAACTTTTATATTTCAGTGCCATCCAGCTCTTTGACAGTGCAGGGAGTATGTTACACATCTCTGAGCACTGTAACACACCCCCTACACTATTCCAAAACCATGTTGCATGGCTCTCCCTCAGTAGCACACCTTCATTAATCTGCAAGATGCACTGCTGAGGGGGAGCTGCAGACCTGCCCATGGTACACTCCTTGTAGGGCTTGCACTATTCCTACATAGAGTTTATTAAATTTGGGGGTAGCGTTGACTTTTTAACAAATTTTGCACATTACATGCCACAGACGACCTCTATTGAAAATGACATGCTAGTCTTTTTTTTTCAAACACCATTATTGAATTATCACTTGTGACACAGGCAAATTTACATTCATAGAAAAGTAATCACACTATAACATAACATACATTTTACTTCACATATATTGCTATATATCATATAACCTAAGCAACATTACATAAATTGTTCAATTCCTACTTTTTTTAAACAAGAAACATTTATTTATTTATTTATTATTTTACATTTGTTGACCGGGCTAGTCTAGCTGGATACATGTCCATTTTCAGTAGATGCCCGGGGAAAAAAGCTCCACAAAAAGACATTAGATACAACACTTGTTATACAAAAGGAAAAATTTACAAATGGACAGTAGTATATAATTAATTCATAAGCAAAATAAAGAAATTCAAATAGGTGCCTTTTTTTTTTCTCAGTGAAATTGATAATTAGAGAATAGAAAAACAAAAGTACTGTAGAAAGGTAGTAAAGATTAGAGAGTCTAGGAAAAGGTAGCAGAGAAAAAAAAGTTTAGTCAGGGTTAATACAAGGGCCGAGCCATAAAAGTTTAGTCAGGGTTAGTACAAGGGCAGAACCATAGGGAATTACACAAAGTTTTTAGATGCTTCTTGAAAGTAGGTAAAGAGGTAATTGCAGTAAGTTCACTTGGAAGCTTGTTCCAGACAGGTGCAATACAGTTGGAGAACATCTTTATTAAACCATCACTGACTACATAGGCAATCATTCATTTATATAAATTAAAACAAACCACATTGACACAGCCCTAGTTGCAAGCATTTTATATCACAGACCATACTAACACACTCCCAGTTGCAAATATTATATATTAGTTATAATCTACCCAGTCATTTCAGTCAAACATTACATAGCTCATTTAAGTCCTGCTGCCTTTTAAACCTCATTCCTCCCTTGTATGTAATGTTCCTAGAATTCCCATTTTTCCTATGTAGTTTGTTCCTACCCTTTTCTAAAGATCTCAGTTTAAGCTGTTTTATCTCTGTAACTATATTCACTACTTCTCGTATAGTTGGTTTAGATTTTGATTCACATTTTCTAGAAATTGCTTTTTTGTCAGCCACCATTATTAGACACAGCAAACCCTTATCATGCTTAGGCAATTTAGATTCTATATCATAGCTCAGAAAAAAAACATCTCCCTCATCAGAACAATCTGCCCACTCAGCATCTCTGACAGTACACACACACACACACACACACACACACACACGCGCGCGCACTTGTCTACATACTCACCAACTCTTACTTACTATAGGTGAGAGCATTCCCACTAAGTATTGTTTTTTTCTCTGTAAAACAACACAGTCTTACCCAAATGACTATTCCCTAGTTGAACAACTCAGCACATGAGAAGCGAAGGGTTGTGTTTCTAGCTAGACAGCTGGACTCACACTTATGTTTTATAATGTCGATATCAGAAAAGGCTGTCAGAATTATTCTAGCATGACTGATTTAATGTTGCCTTACAAACATGTTTGTCCAGGAAGTAGATTATCGCTATTATGCAGTACTAGTTACAGCTGAAATTACAAATGTACAATCTGCTGAATAATGACAATGCTGCAGTTAGTTTAGCAAGATTAATCACTGAAATGTTGTGATCCTGATAATCAATATGTACCTTTCCTTTCATGTTAGTGGTAGAAGCCTCTGCAAAAGTTATTATTTTTCAATTGATACAATTTAAATCGGCCAGGCAAGTGCAAGGATTTCCATTCAGGCTGTATCAAACACTCTGGCCCACAGGTCAGAGGTTGGGCTCTAGTTTATGATGCGGACATAATGTATATGAGTGGAAAACTAAATACCAGCTGGACAAAGGAAGCATGGCTGGAAGAATAAAGCTCTCATTATCTTCTGGGTGAGGAAAAATTATTATAAGGAAAGTAAAAATTTAGCAAGGAAAGTAAAATAAAACATGACAAGGCAATGGATTTGAACAAGAAAAAAGAGAAGACTGAAGTCAAGTTACTGCCAAAAATGCTTTCATTACTCAAAGGACAAAAAAAAAAATAATAATGAGGAGCAAAACAACTTCAAAAGCAAAATAAATGATGCCCCTGCCCAATGGATTACACATGGGTAAGGCAGTTGGGGAGTTGCTGTAATTGTTAAGGTGTAAATAAAAGCAAAACCAAGGGGGCGATAAACACAGCAGGATAAAAAAAATGAAATTTAATGGAGTATGAGTGCTTTTGTGTTGCTTCAACAATGTTTCTTCAGATTCAAGTCAATTAAAGCAAACTTCCTACATAATTTTTAAAAACATTAAGGACCAATCAATTACTTAAAGCCATAATCACATGATATCATTTTGCCACATAACTTTTCAAATCAAGTGTTTACATACTAAACTTCTGTATTTCAAAAATGTATCTAAACATAAACTAAAATACTTGCTATGAGTAAGCAAAAACGCATCCAAATTCTACTGCAATAATAATAAAATAGCTCTTCATTTTTCCTGTTGAAATTACTCAGATTATGGTCAAGGAAACAAATGTTTACAAGCACACCATCAGATGACAATGTAAAACTTACAACAGTCTTCACAAAGCACTACAATGCATGACAAAATAATAATGCTCATGAAAAACACATGAAAAAGTTGTCAGACTTACTGAAGAAAAAAAAAATCTCAAGGAATTATAAAGCATAATAAATCTTTGAAGTTATACCTTAATGGTTATGCAAGATCAAGACACTGATATTATAAAGTCAAGAGTGCTCTCTAGTGGTAATAACATATAACAAGTCTCTCAGGAAACTACAAAGCATGGTAAATGTAAATAATGTTTATAAAAAAACATGAAAATACTTCATGAAGTTCCCTGTGTGGAATAAAAGCACTAAATGCAGATTGCTTTGTTGCATATTAAAGGATTTTCGCTTTTTTACTATGACTGGCGTGACCTCTTTGCCTTTATTGGGACCAGTGTGCCGGACTTGGTGATCTGTGTAGTCTATTCTGAATGAAGACTGAGATACCTATACCTTGATGATATGGTTAATTATGACAAGTGTTTAATGACACAGATTTGACACAGGTAAGGTGGTAATTAATATGAAAGATATGTGGGTAGGGTATATGGTATATATATTAAATGCGATTCTGTAGATAAGCTGTGAAGACATGAGTCTTGAGACAACTTCCTTAATCTTACAGCACATGAAACTTTAGGCATCATGCAAACTGAACCCTCTTGGCGTTCTGTTAGTAAAGTCACTGAGCTGGAATTATAATAATAAGCAAAAGGAATCCAACAATGACCAGGTACCTCAAAGTGAAGATAAAATTTGTAAAACCAGCAAAAAACAGAGGTAAAGCTCCAGGCTGTACAAACGTTTATTGTAAAACACAGGACACAAGCGCTTTCACCAAATAGGCTTCTTCAGGGGTACTAACATAAGGTACTTGCATCTCTATTTATATTAATCATTCAATTACTTCAATTAAAATTTTTAAAGACATATTATACTTAAAATATAATATACAGAAAAACATAAAAATGATGTAATGTGTGCATGAAACACATATATAAAAAACACATTTAAAAATACATGTATAATATATACTTAAAATGATTCATTTACGTAAAGGTTTATTTTTCTATGTGGGCCTTAAGGGAATATGCTCATTTAAGCCATGTCCCTTTGTTGCCCTTAACCTGATAATCCACCTAGCCTCTAAAGCTTCAGTTTGTGTCTTAATATCGCCTCCTCTTATGTTTTCAAATAACCTTCCTATAGCCCTAAATGAAAAAATATGTTGCATACTAGTATCCTTAATATGCCTGGCAAGGGCATTAAACGAACTACCTTTCCTTATATGATACAAGTGTTCCCTAATCCTATCTCTAAGAAATCTATCAGTTTTGCCTACATAGAACTTCCTACAAGTTCTTCATGTGGCAAGATAAACTATGTGTTGAGAGTCACCTCTGGCATTAATAGTAAAAGTAAAGGTCTCACTGGTATCCAGATGCTGAAAATGTATGCAAGTATCAATAGAACTACAGAAATTGCACTTGCCACAGGGTCTAGTACCTTTAATAGTACTTGATGTAAACTGTTCCTTAGGATAACATAACTGTCTGCGTAATGATTTTTGATTCTTAAAAGTAAACTGTGGATATGCCCCTATGTATTTATTAATCTGCATATCAGGGGTTAAAATACTCCAATTTTTATTAATAATTTCAGTATAATACTTAATATTCCTAGAGTAGCTAAAACAAATTCTAAGGGATTGCGGATTCTGGGCATATTTCATACTCTTCTTATCTGCCTTATGTTTAGAAAAATAAGGCATAGCTTTACTCTGTCTCAATTTCGTTACAGTTTGCATACCTTGATTAATCAGGTAGGTTTCATAACCTCTTTCATCAAGCTCATCTTTTGTCTTATTAAGATGTTTAATAAAATCATCAACATTAGCATTTAATCTGGAAGCCCTTAAAAATTGATTCTGTGCTACATTCTTAAAAATAAATTGTGGATGCATGCTGTCTCTTCGTAATAAGTTATTAACACGACATTCCTTCCTAAATAACTTAATATTCAAACAACCAAATGAATCTTGTAATACAGTGACATCCAGAAAATTCACCTCCTTATAGGAGTAGTTTACAGTGAACTTCAAAAAAACTAGTAGTGGTGTTAATATATTCTACAAAAGTTAAAAATTCATCAATTGAGCCCCCCCCCCCCCCCAGACCAAGAAAAGGTCGTCCACAAATCTACAAAATAATTTTATATTATCTTTAAACTCATTACTCTCCAAAATAACTTTTTCCCATCTTAACATCACAGCATTTGCATAGCTGTTGGTGCATGATGTTTCCATGGCAACGCCTTGATATTACCAATAGAATTTATCATCAAAGACAAAAACATTATTTTCCAAAACAAGTCTTAGTAATAAGCATATAGAATCCATAAACACACTATTAATACCAAAATCATTTGGTATAACTGTAAATAAAGAAGTGACATCTAGTGTTGTTAACAAAAGTGGTGTACATAAAGGCTGTGCTCTATCATGTGCAAATATATAAAGATCTTTAACAAACTGTTCAGTATCTTTTAAAATGTGACTTATTTGGTTAATGACATTCCTTAGAGTTTTTTCTAAAAAAATAGAAATAGATTCAGTGCACCAATTCCTGCCAGCTACTATGGGTCTCATGAGTGGATCTATTAAACTTTTATGCACCTTTGGTAAACCTTGAATTATTGGTATGGTGGGGCTAGGAATTAAAAAATAATTATAAAGGTTATCGTCTATTAAGTTCACTGTAACTATCTCTTTCAACTGTTTGTGCACATAATTAACCATTCTATATACATACATATATATATATATATAGAGAGAGAGAGATAGGATTAGGGAACACTTGTATCATATAAGGAAAGATAGTTAATTTAATGCCCTTGCCAGGCATATTAAGGATACTAGTATGCAACATATTTTTTTCATTTAGGGCTATAGGAAGGATATTTGAAAACATAAGAGGAGATATTAAGACACAAACTGAAGCTTTAGAGGCTAGGTGGATTATCAGGTTAAGGGCAACAAAGGGACATGGCTAAATTGAGCATATTCCCTTAAGACCCACATTGAAAAATAAACCTTTACGTAAATGAATCATTTTATGTATATATTATACATGTATTTTAAATGTGTTTTTTATATATGTGTTTCATACACACATTACATTGTTTTTATGTTTTTCTATATATTATATTTTAAGTATAATATGTCTTTAAAATTTTAATTGAAGTAATTGAATGACTAGTATAAATAGAGATGCAAGTACCTTATGTTAGTACACCTGAAGAAGCCTATTTGGTGAAAGCGCTTGTGTCCTGTGTTTTACAATAAACGTTTGTACAGCCTGGAGCCTTACCTCTGTTTTTTTACTGAGCTGGAATTGTTGACTTGACTTTCCAAGAGTGTTACATGCCAGCATATGCATGATGCGGGGAAAGATATAGGTCACTGTAATTCTAATAGGGAACAACTGATGCCAGACATGGTAAGAAAGGCTTAGAATTCACAGAAACCTTTGCTACCCAAATTATCCTTTGGCGCTGTGTTATGTAATAAGATTCCACAATATGGAGTTCAGATAAACAGTATTGTGTATTCATGGCATAATCCAAATGAAGCTGGCACCCTTAGAACCATTGTATAGATTAGGCTATTGCAGCCCATGACCCATGCCTGGAAAAAAAGTACTATATCCATAAAATAAATTGGTTGCGCCTCATTCTTTCTGTCCTTTAACATCTTTCATCTTTAACAGCCTGGTGTTATGGCTTGATATCTGATCAAATTACCCAGCATTTAGGTAGTCATCATTCACATACATGCAAAGGTTGACATTAACTTTGGACACTCTTCCTATGACCACATGCTGTCGCTGTAGTGGGATACTGGGAATGCTTCAGCCAACTTACAAAAAATGTATACATGAGTTTAGTGCCCTGATAAAAAGGGACCCTGCAATTTTATATTAGGTATATATCTGTCAGCAAGTGCAGATGATTATGGATATGAGCTGTTAATAAGTGCCTTCCTGTGTTCTGGTGTTTGAGTCTCACAGCCTTCATTTGTCTATTATGTGAATTTGAGCAAGTGACTTAATTTCATTGTTCACTTGGTCAGTTGGAAAATTGGGTTAGGCTCCTTAGATATCCCATGGACTATGTCCTTAGTGACTGCTCATGGTAATTATTTATTTTATAGTGTATTATGATGTCAAGTAGTTCTTCCACTAATTTTAACTAATTGATCATTTTGCAGGGTTATTACTTTTCAACTGTATGAAATTTTGATATGGAATTTTCAGGTTAGCCATTTTAAGCATGGTTTCATCAAATTGTTGTATACTGCTGTGCATTTCTAGTTTCTGTTTGTAACTGTTATACCACTGGCATTTTCCTAAACCACATTTTGGATCTTTTCAGTGTCATAGTTCAGGTGATGGCAGTGGTCCAGAGATAGTAGACAGAAAGTCAAAACTGCATGCTGTGATAAAGTTCTTGGTATTTGCTAAAATAATCGTTTTGCAAGGTTATAGCTTTTTATATATAAGAAATCAGGTAGTTTTTAGAGATTTGTCTATTTTTTTGTTGTTTTTTTTTGTAGCTCATTATGTCATTTTATTTGTAAAATTTGTTTCCCAATCATTTTACAAATTACATTCTGGTCTGGATAGAATTTTCACAAATTTAGTGATATAGCCCATATGTTTAAAATCTGAGACCATTATGTTAAGTTTTAGTCAAGGTACAGTAATATATTTAAAATAATGCTTACACTTTTTTATGTTTTATCAGCTCTCTAACAGTCTGTGTTTAAAATCTATGTTTTTTTTCACAAAATTCATTTTTTTCTACAATTTTTTATGAAGGTATTTTCAACTTCTTTGTTGAAATACGTGGAAGTTGATTGCAAAGTCTTCTTCCATTGCATGTTACTGTTAGCAGCAATAGATTAAAGTGATTGCCAGTAATATTCTGAAGGCTGTGAGGATCTTAGGGGGATTTAGGTAGCCTACACTGGCTTTTTAGTATAAATGGAACTTATCTGATGCACATGCAATTATCAAACTCATTGGAAAGTTTTATGTGCCAATTTTTTGTTACAGTGGTTATGTAGGTAGCTTCAGCTGTATGTCAGCCCTCTGCAGACTGAACCATAGGCTACATCTGCTAATTCAGTCTTGCCTGGATATTGTTGCTCAAGTTATTTCCAGGCAGTGCACTCCTATTGAAGGATGGATGTCTTTCATCAGGGCTTAAAGATGTTTTCTTAATCTCTTGAATAAGAAACCATCTTTCTTTCTGTATTAATTTTAATTCCTATCCTTAAATGTCTCTATATTTAAGGCTGTTGATAAAATTGTAATATACATATAAAGAAAATACCCCACAATTCTCCATTCCTTTTTGTTCCTTGTAAACATTGTTTCAGAAGCCATAATAGTAATGGTCAGGGTTATAAGCAGTATGTTATTGATTATAAATTATGTCCCTAATCTAATGGTTACATCTGATATTAAGCAGCATGGAATTTTGACTGGGTGCATTAGATCCCACTGTGTTGACTTTTTACCATATACCTGGACTATCTTGTTTCTTATCTGTGTGTGTGTGTGTGTGTGTGTGTGTGTGTGTGTGTGTGTGTGTGTGTGTGTGTGTGTGTGTGTGTGTGTGTGTGTGTGTGCATGCTAGCGTGCGTGTGTGTGTGTGTGTGTGTGTGTGTGTGTGTGTGTGTGTGTGTGTGTGTGTGTGTGTGTGTGTGTATTTTAACTTTCAAAGAGTTTTGTCCAGTGTGAACAATGCTACACATACCTTTTCCACTGTGGGGGTTTACGAACATAAGTGCTTGGCCCCATTGTTATTCATGTACATATTTCTATTCCAAGTGTTGCCATTAATAAGAATTTGGTTTATCAATTCTATAATGATGATTCCTAGCTTCATTACTGTTTCTTTAGGGAATGTATACATGACATCTAATTGGGTGCAGCTTATCACCGCTTTTGTTCAGTGAAAATAAACTGTCAACAATCCAAATATTTGACCAAAGGAAAATAAATTATTAAATGTAAAGCAAACAGGCAAATTAAAAGGCTTGAAAACCAAATTAAAAAATAACCGACTGATTCCCAGCTTTGATTGTGTACCTCACCAGGATAATGTGGAACCTTCAAGCCACTACCACATTTATAAGACTGCTTAAGTAAAAACCACAAGTAGCTTGTTCTGCTTTACTATCTCATAACAGTTTAAACCACAAATTCCTTCCTTTTCTATTTCCTTCCGATTCATTAAATTACAACTTTTCACTGTCTCTATTCACTTTATATTTCATAATCTTCTCTGCTCTACCTGCTTTCTTCCAACTATAGAATCAAGTTACATTATTTTAATGTTGGATAAACTGTACACCTCTGTCAAAGATCTTTCTATTAGTAATCATGTTTCCTTAGAAATTATACTTATGTTGTTTGTATTCTTAATGTAGTGTTTCATCAGAACTCTGTGTTTTAGACCATTATTGTATCTTGTATCTATTTATTATTCTAATGTCTTCCTTAGAACTCTATGTATTAGAACAGTATCTTTTTTTTTAATTCTCGTTTGGAGCTTTTCTCTCAGGATCTCATCTGAAAAGGGCTTTACTTGAATACATGGACTATCCTCATCTCTAAGATGGTCACTCTCAGATATACAGAAATACTTAGTTATGTCTAAAATGCATCAACGTTGCAGTTAGTGTATATAGTACATGCAGTAAAATGATACTTGATCTTATTTAATAAATTCCAAATTGTCACTTAACAGGTTTGCTTAAAGCATTTATGTGTCTTTGTCTGTCTGTGTGTCTATGTGTCATTTTATCTATCTATCTATCTATCTATCTATCTATCTATCTATCTATCTATCTATCTATCTCAGTAGTGTAGCTAGGGGTGGGGCGAGAGTGGCAACTGCACTAAGTGCAAAGTGTTTGAAGTGTGTGATCTGCCAATCCAGATTTCAGCTTGCTAATTTTTAAAAAGTACAAAAAAAAATCACTTTTTAAACTAAAAAAGTGACCACTACAGTGCTCTGAGCAGGCAAGTATAAATTATTGCAGCTGTCTGCTACATTTGTAGCAATCAGTTTGCTAGAGTTCATTATAAGAAGAAGAAATACATTTTTTAAAATAAAATGGGGTTGGGACTAAATGGCTTGGCAAGAGTAAGGGAGGGTGGGTGTCATGTGTCTGGCCACCTGATTGGAAGTGCAAATAGAAGAAACACCTGCTTTTTTATTTTATTTTATTTATTTATTTACTTTTTCCTCTTCAGTAGAATAGATGGGGGTGCGGGTTCACCTGTAATAAGCCAATCACTATGATGTAATGATCAGCTTAATACAGTAAAGTGCTTTTTTCTCTTTTTTTGATCTTCACTTGATGAGCTCGAGCTATCTGATAATCACATAATGGACTGGTTAAACACCTTTCTCAGCCATGACCAAGTTGATTGACAAAAGCATAAAAAAAAAATCTACATCAAACATGAAAAAAAAAATCCAATCAATTCAGGTCTTTCAGAAGCACTCCAAACATAATGTCAAACTCTTGCAATTATACAGATATACTGGGAATTGTATACACTAGTGTAGCTATGGTGGGGCAAGGCCAATTGCCTCAGATACAAAATGTTGGAGGGCATAATCAAATGTCAGCCAATCCCAACTTTTCTTTAATGCCAGCATTGCATTTGTGGTCAAATCTAAGCACTGCAGCAGTCCGTGTGGTCTAAAATCTGAGCTCTATAGTGCTCCATGCAGACAGGATATAAACTGTAGCAAGTCTTTGTTACATTTGCAGCAAGCAGCTTGCAACAGTTTAAAAAGAGGACTTTTTTGTTTTTAAAATAAATTGAAGTAGGGTTGGAGGCAGGGCACAGAAATGGGATCTGAATACCTGGGGGCTGCCATGCATCTGTTTTTGTGGTAGTAGAAGGAATATCTGTATTTTTTCCTGCACTTTAAACAAAAAGAGAGGGGTGGAGGCAAAGAAATAACTGCAATACTCAACTCTTTGCAATCTGCTTATTACACTGAAATTCTTGATTTTTTTTTTTTGCAGTTTAAGGGAAGATAGATGGGGTGGCCATTGTAATAAGCCAATCTTTGTGATTTTTTTTCTTTTTTTTTTTGCTCTTGACTTGAAGAGCTGAGGTGGTGGGGTGCTGGTTCATAATATCATGTTAGGGTGCTAGTAGAACCAGTTATGCTTCTGTTTGTATCGGCATCATTTTAAATGTCTGGAGTCATAACTGCTATAACATCTGTTAATGAAAGGTTGGAAAGAATAGTTAGAATATGAAGTATAATATTGAAAATCAAGCAAGAAGATCGATGCTTGCCAACTCTCACTGAATGGCAAGACAGTTGAATGATGCCATTAAGCCAGAGGTTATACTAATCCATCTGTTAGCATACATTTAAGTACTCCAGTAGTGTTAACAGTGCATTTGTCTGTAAACATATGAGCACTCCAATGGTGTTAGCAGTACATCAGTCTGTAAACATTTAAGTACTTCAATGGTGTTAGCAGTATACCTGTCTGTAAAAATTTGGGTACCTAAGAATTGTTAGCAGTGCATCTGTCTGTAAACATATGAGCACTCCAGACGTTAGCGGTGCATTTATCTGTGAAAAACTGAGTACTCCAGATGTGTTAGCAGTGTATCTGTATGTAAACATTTGAGATCTCCAGAGGTGTTAGCAGTGCATCTATCTGTAAAAAAACTGAGTACCCACATGCCTACCTTCAATTTTTTTCTGTCTGTACAACAGTCTGAGCTTTGTGCTAATAAGACTGTATCTGTTTTCTGTTCTTCCTGATATGTTGCAGTATACAGCCACATTAGAGCAATCAATAATATTTCCTGTTTCACTTCCAAAAATCAGTTATTTCATCCTATCAGATGCTCATTCATGCTGTGGTACATAGATGCTCATTCATGCTGTGGTACATAGATGCTCATTCATGCTGTGGTACATAGATGCTCATTCATGCTGTGGTACATAGATGCTCATTCATGCTGTGGTACATAGATGCTCATTCATGCTGTGGTACATGGATGCTCATTCATGCTGTGGTACATAGATGCTCATTCATGCTGTGGTACATAGATGCTCATTCATGCTGTGGTACATAGATGCTCATTCATGCTGTGGTACATGGATGCTCATTCATGCTGTGGTACATAGATGCTCATTCATGCTGTGGTACATAGATGCTCATTCATGCTGTGCTAAATACTAATGCATACTATTATGTTCTTCAGTGGTTCCTCATCTTCAAAATTATGCCACTGATCATTTTTTTACCATGGGGAATGTACTAAATGTTTTCTGGGCAGATATTTCTTTCCAATAACACCGGCCTGGTAAGCCATAAGAATGCAGTGCTTCTGGTTTCCAGGTTTAGTTGGAGTTTAGCAGAAGAAGGAGTTAGTGGAGAAAGGAAGTGAGGTAAGTTTTAAGGATTGTTAGGCAGCAGAGTGTAAGTCAATATTTAACAGCAGGAGTGTAGGCTATTACTCTCCTTAGTGTGGGTGTTTGTATGCAACATACATTTGCCAGTGCTCAAGTGACTGTCAAGCCAGGTTGGTACAAGTACTGGGTGGGCACAGAATGCAGGTATGTGCTGAATAGTAGGCGACTCATAGTCAAATGTACATTTTCCATTTCAAGGGATATACTTAATTGTATGTTTTATGCTATTGGTGTGGTAGAGAAGGCAGGGGGTTGGGATGCGTTAGCCAGTGTTCTCAATGTGGCATAAGCTGAGAAAGATTGAGTAGGTTTGAATAAGGTGCTTAGCAGAATTAGGGTCATTGGTGGCATTAGCGGTGGAAGTTATTGTGATGCATTAGCAGAGCTGTAGCCAACTCCATTTGTAAACAATGGATATCTAAGTATGACAGTACAGTGTAATCACAGCAGTCTATATCCACAGGAGTGGACACACACACACACACACACACACACACACACACACACACACAACACACACACACACGCGCGTGCGTGCATGCACACTAGCAGTTACTGCATTAGTTAATTCTGTGGCCACTTATTTTCAAAAACAACAACTCAGACTTCAAAAACACCAAAAAATTAATAAATGCAAAAATAAGTAAGCAGAAAGTAAATACACAAGGCTTTTGGGTTAAGACCATTCTTCAGTGTATATAACAAGGTACAATATAAAACAATCATTTCATAAAACATTCAAAAAGGCATCATGTGATATAGCCCCCAGTCATGTAGCATTTTCAATTAAACAACTAAAACATTTAAAAGCATATAAAGCACAACAGTACAAAAGGTGCAAAAGCATATACAAAAAAACTCTAACTTATAAAAACTCTTACTTATAAAAATAATCTGTATTACAATTGTTTCTTAACCAAAATAGGTTTAATACTAACTGCAGTATTGATGTCAGGTTTGAAATCTGCCTGTAACGATAAGATCCGGTTATATTCAGTGATTTCTAAAACATTATCTATATCTCCACCTCTAATATTTCCATGAACTATATCCATCACCCTAAATTTAAATTCAAAAAATTCACATTCAGCAATATGCATAGCTAAAGCATTAGTATAGGTATTCCTACATATCTCCGAATGATGTTCAAGTATGCGTTCTTTCAGCTTACAGCTACACCTACCAAAATAACAAGTCAAACACTTTATACAGGTAGCTAAGTATACTATGTTTATAGTATTGCATGTGGCAAAACAATTGAAAATAAATTCCTGTTTAGTCCTTGGGTGTATGTATGTACTATCAGTGGAGATATATTGACAACAAATACATTTATAACAGGTAAATGTTCCCCTCCTCTTACTTATACCATTATTATTATTACTCATAATCTTTATAGGAAAATCCCTGTTTAAGACTCTGACAATTTTTATACACAAAACTGGGTCTATTACCAAAAAACTGCTTCAGTTCTGACATAGCTTCTAGAATTCTCCAGCTCTTAAAATAATTCTTTTAACATCATTAGTCCTTCTACTATAGGGGGTAGCATATCTCAAATGGTTGCTTTGTGAATGTCTACCACCATAACTACCAGTAGCCAAACTGTCAACAAAGAAAGGTTTGGCCACCCCTTCCCTATCTGACATAACCTCATGTATTGTTTCCATTAATATAGCATCATTATAGCCTCTTTCTTTAAAATCTTGAATAGTTTCATTCATTTGTGTTAAACACTTCTCTTCATCAGTGTTTAATTTACTGACACTTATGAGATGACTTTTCACTATACCTCTAAAAATATGTGGAGGATGCATGCACCCTCTTATTCCCAGTCAGCATCATGATTCTCTACAAAACTAGTAAATCACATATACACAAGGAAAAAATTGGTAGAGAGTTTTTAATTTATCCTGTTAGGCTCATGGCAGTTCCAAGTAGCTGTGAATCATTTGTGGGAACAGAAGCAGAAGTAGCAAGGAGAGATCCATTAGGGTGAATGTTTTAGGCTGGAGTATCTTCAGAATGGAGGTGGTGCATCCTCAACTGTCAGCCAAATTCAAGCATGCTGTGTGGAGTGCATTAGTATGCTGATACTAGAGTGCCTTGGGAGGATTGTTCCACTGTTAAACAGGGGAATGCTATGCTGGCCCTAGCAATAGGAAGTTGTGACTGTGGTTATATGGTTGTGAGCTGTATGAGGTTCTGACCTTATCAGAATGTATATGTAGTTTGCATCCCCAGTATGGGATGTAAGGAGACCACTAATGCTAAATGCATATATAAAAAAAGATTACACCCATACCCCATGTGCAAAAATGGATAAAAATTGTTGTAGATGGACAGATATAGTGAGCAAACACAGAGATGATGAGGGGAGAAGTCAAGGAATTTTCCTTGGTGTGACTTTTTTTCTCAAAAATATTTTTATTAATTTTATAAAACAATAATTTAATAATATAATAAGAATAAGAGAACAAAATAAGCTATATACAGTGTCCACAATAAAAAAGTATAGATAGGAAAACACTTATTTTTCTAAAAGGTTAAACAATTTATTCCAAGCTATTAAATGGTGGGTTCTGTTACTTGTTCTGATTTTTATAGTAGTAATCTCATCATTGCAAATAGACTGAGAGTTAAATAAACAAATTCATTTTTTTTAAAAAGGGCTAGATTGAGATTTTCAATATTTAGTTACAATTTTACTTGCTATGGAAAGAACTGACCACAGTAAACATATCTGTTTTTTAGAGATCACTTCTGAAACCAGAAGATTGAAAACAATAAGAGAATCAGAAATTATGCAGCTGTTGTTTCATAAAGCTTTACAAAGATATCTAAAATATAATCAAAATGGACAGATTACTTTATAATTAACAACCATATGTGTCCAGTCAGCATCAAGAAGTCCACATTTCCAACATTTTACTTCATCTTTTTTTATATCTCTACTTGATTTCAGTTTTGTGGTAACATTTTTTAGTAGAAGTGGCTGTTTTATTGTATTTAATCCAGAAATATTTGCAAAAAAAATCTAGATTGTGCAACAGGTGATCTATTTAGTTTTCAGTGTCATTAGAAGTTATTAATAGGTCATCAGAAAGCAGTTGTATCTTAGGGGATAGTTTGTTGATACTTTATATCCTTTAACATTCTTATTATTCCTAATGCAATTCACATTGTTTCATGGCCAGTGCAAAAACTGATGGAGAAAGGGGACATTCTTGCTTAGTACCCTTTGATCTCCCAAAAGAACCAGATAAATAAGATGCAGTCTTTATATGAGAAACTGAATTTTCATATAGTTTTTTTTTAATTAATGCAACAAAGTTTAAAGAGAAGTTATAATTTTGTAACCCTTTAAATAGGTATGGCCAACTTAAAGAATCAAAAGCTTTATGTGTGTCAATGCTTACAATAGATAACTCATTCTTTTTTCATTTGTTAAATCTATTAAAGAAAGTAATCTAATTACATTATCTTCTACCTTTCTGCTGTTAATGAAACCAGTTTGGTCTTCATGAATTAATTCTGGGAGTATGCTATTTATTCTGCTAGGATAGACATACATATCTTGTAGTTTATGTTCAGTAAGGATATTGGTCTATATAATATATGTTGGTTGGGTTGTTCATTAGGTTTTAAAATGGGAGATATAATAGAGCATTTCTATGAGGGTAGGTTTATCTATATTGTTTTTGTTAGGGTTAGATAACTTATTCTGGATGTTGTCCATTGGGAAGTTATCTATACTTTTATTGTCATTTGTAGGTGGTTTATTATTGTTAGTGTTCCCATAGTACTTCTTGAAACATAGTAAAATACCTTGTTAAGTCTGTGACTCTAATAGTCTGGTCATTTTTAGTGTATGTAATTTCTTTGATATGTTTTTTTTTTCATTTAAATGTTTAGATCTAATTGCAATTTTGTGTAGACTCATAGGATTAACTGAGTATGATTGCAAACTGATTTATTTTCTATCTTTATAGAGAGTTTGTGTTGCATGATATCCTGGTATTCCTTATTCAGTTTACATATATTGGTTAGTGCAGATTTATCATTTGGTGTCAGTTTCAGTTTTAGCTCGTCAATTTCTTTTTGTAGATCTATTAGTTTTTTATCCCATTCTTTTGTTTTGTTTATATACCAACTTTTGACTTTGCCATATACGACTTCTTTTAGAGTGTCCCATAGGATCATATCTGGAACCTCTTCATTATTATTGAAATGCATGTAATATTTTATTTCATTATAAAACCATTCTTTAAAACATTTTACTTTTACTAAATAAACAGGTAATATTTGGCAAAAATGTAATAAATCAGTGTTAAGTGTTATATTGAAGGTGACAGCATTATGGTAAGACACAGGGCATAATGTCAACAAGTTGTCTGTCAGGTGCCAGAATCCACAACATCATGCATGCATGTAGTCTCCTTACAAAAGGCACAAATAGCTAGAATCCACCACATCATGCATGCATCTATTCTCTTCACAACAGGTACAAGTATGATTCTGTAATTGTCTATGTTGGTGTGACTAATACCACAATACCAACATAAAATAATTGAGTTCACCAATTGGCTTAGTTTCTGGTACCTTTCCAAGGGGATCCAGTACATGTCAAGCAGAGTGCCTCTTTGGCCCTCTTCAAAAAGAATCTTGATGATTGGATGGGAGAAAGGAAATTCACCCCGGAGATCATGTCAGTTGCCCTGCTAGACAGGGGTTCAGGAAAGTAAATAGTGTGGGAAGAAATAGCCAGGGAATTATGGCTGGGCTTGTATAGGCCCTAGGGCTGATAGCCTAGTACCAACCTATGAACCTGTCTGCTTGGAATGACATGGTTGACAGGTCACGATGATCTACCAGAGATGGCCTCCACCTGTCACCCCTAGGATTCCAGATCCTGGCCAAGGCTCTTGCCTCCCCCAGTGAGCCTTTTTTAGGTTATGTCACAAAGACAAATCTTCCAACATAAAACATCTATCAAAAAGCAAATTGAAGGTCATGCTGCTTAACAATAGGAGCCTTAACCTGAAAATGCACTCACTGAAGACTCTCCTCGCACTGAAAGATGCCGATGTTTGTGCAGTCATGGAAACTTGGTTCAGGGCTGCGGTTAGCAACCCTGCCTTACCAGGCTATACCTTATGCCACACATTCCTACCCCAAAATGTGGTTAAGAAGACTAACAGTGGTAGACTCGCTCTCTTCATTAAGGACAGGCACCCCTCCAGGCAGGTTTGCCAGCATGATACACTGGAATTACTCCAGGTGCAACTGATAGTTGACAAGATACCCATCCAAGTTATAGCCAACTATAAACCCCCATCCATGACTCAGGACACCCACTCCTCCTACCTGGACCTACTTGACTCCATAAAAGTACCCCTAACACTCTGATCCTTGCTGACTTCAACTACCCCACCATAGACTGGGTGAACTATTCCTGCACTAATCCACTCACCCAATGATTCCTTGATTTCATCAATCAAATGCACTAGACCAGCTCATCTCATTCCTCACAAGGGGAGATAACATTCTGGACTTGGTTATCACCAACATGGCTAACCGCTACATCACTCTCATAGTATGTTCTTTCCTGCTGAGATCAGATCATCAGTCTGTCTCATTTGAAGTTTCTATCTCACCCAACACCCCCAGCCATAGCTAGACCAAAAAACTTTTCAAAAGCTGACTACAACCTCCTAAGGGAAGTTATCAGTAGCTTTACACCACCATCCCCCCCAGGAGATGCAGATACGTAACTATGCTGAACAGTATGCCAATGCAGTATTAAAGCATCTTTACAACTGCATGGACTCAGCCATACCCAACAGAAATAAAACCTGCTCCTCAAGGAAACACAAACCTGTCTGGTGGACATCCTCTATCAACAGACTTTACAACAATAAGAAGAAACTGTTGCCCAAGGGTATAAAGGAACAAATTCCAAATTGGAAATACTCTCCCCTCAGCCCCAACAAGCAAATTATATCACTAGTGAAAACCTCCAAAGCCAATTATGAATTGAAACTAGACTCCAAAACAAAGGGAAACCAAAAAACCTTCTTCAGTTATGTCGTGAACCTTCATGGCAAAGCTCAGGTTTGTTCTGAATTAGTACTTAACGGTACCACTTACACTGATCCTGTTGACTTAGCCAACCTGCTAGTAGATAGGATCATCATAACCTTCACCCCCGTATCCCTCCCAAAGGCCCATTCAACATCCCAGATACTTGTTCTGCATCTCACATCTCTGTAGAGCAAGTGTTAAAGGCACCATCCAAAGCAAAGAACACAGCTTCCATGGGACCTGAAAGTATTCCAGGCTGTATTCTGCACCATCTCCAGCAAGAGCTAGCTTCGCCATTGAGCACCCTATTTAACCACAGCCTAAATACAGGCTTCATTCCAGCAGAGTAGACAACTGCCATTGTCATCCTCATGCACAGAGGTGGTGCCACTACTGACCTTGGAAACTATTGCCCTATTAGCTTGACAAGTCTGATCTGTAAAGCTATGGAGCATATTATTATGGGTCTCATAAACAAGGGCATAGGCAATCTCCAAGTACTTGACCCTACCCAGTTCGGATTTGTCAGGGGCAGATCTTGTCTGTTGAACCTGGTTGACTTCTTTGAGGATGTCACCAAGGTCCTGGATGAGGGAATGTCAGTACTTACAACTTGCCTTGACTTGGGCAAAGTCTTTGACACAATCCCCCACTCAGGCATCATCAAATAGCTAACACAACTCATCAGGTGGGTAGCCAACTGGCTCATCAATAGGACCCACAAGGTCAAAATAGGTGCCTCCACCTCTGACAGCAGTCCTATCACTAGTGGTGTTCCCCAGGGATCTGTCCTGGGACTCCTACTGTTTGGCATCTACTTTTCAGAGGTCCAAGTAAAGACAAATGGCCAGTGGCTGACCAAGTTTGCAGAAGACTGTAAGTTGGATGCTATCACTGACTCACCAAATTATGTTAACATACTGCAAGAGGGTATTACAGCAAATTAATGACTGGTGCCAAATTCATGGCCTCATGTTAAACACCAAAAAATGTATTATCATACCATTCAGCAAAAACACGGACCTACTGATTACCACATCAACAGCAATGACCTAAGCACACAAACTTTGGTAAGAGACCTGGGTACACAGGTTGACAACAATCTCACATTCGACCATCATGCGGCGGCACTGGTCAGAAAAGCCTTTTATTTGGTTCATCTCATAAGTAAAGGGATTGCATCCAGAAAAAAAAGAGGTTATTACCTCTATGTACTCCTCCCTCATTAGACCAATAATTGAGTATAACGTCCCATTTGGTATGCACCTCTCCAAACACCTGCAGCAACTGGAAAAGCCACAGAAATACCTCACAAAGAGAATCCATGGCTTTCAACACCTGTCCTATGCAGACAGGCTCAAATCTCTACCACTCTACTCGGTATTGTACAGATTGCTCAGAGGTGACCTGTGTCTTGCCTAAAAGGCAATACTGGACCCTTCCCTACTAGAGATGCTCCATATCTGTAAGTCTAACTGCTAGTGCATTACCCACGCAAAAGGCCTACATCTAATATGCAACATCAACAAAACCTGCAGGAGAGACAGGTTTGTCTCCCAGAGGCTGCCCTGTCTCTGGAATAAGCTTCCCATACATGTCAGACAGAGTACCTCACTGACCCTCTTCAAGTGCAACCTTGAGGAGTGGATGGGAAACCACAAATTTCTCCCAGGTGTTCCCACTGTGTCCCTCATCGACAGGGGCTACAGGTGCTGACTGAGGTTTCTTTTTTTTTTTGGGATAAACACTTGGCTAGGCTTGCAAGGGCCCCTGGGCCATTAACCTAGTAACCTCCTATGATCATATGAATACTACATTGTCTATTTTTGATAGCAAGGAACTAGTTACTAAAACTTTATCTATGTTGGTCTGAGTGCCATGTCTGTAAGAATAGTGAGAGTATTTTAAGGAAGACATGCTTTTACATAATCAATGTTAATTAGGTTTCTGTCTTTTATAATTGCTCAAATGTGGGATAGCTTGAAGGGCTTAAAGCTTGTAGTATCAGTGGGGGACAAGATACAGCTGAAATCATCTACTAATAGTATTTCAACTCTAGACCATGATGTTATAATATCCAAATGCGTTTCACAGTTGTTCTATCAATACTGGGTATCCATTTGGTATTAACAAAAGTATATATCTTTTGATCCAGTCTTAGTACAACTAGTGCAAGCATACCATCACTGCTTGAATATGAATCCACTATTTCTGGTATTCTTACTGATTTTTTGCATAAGATTAAATCACCTGCTCTCATCATTAAAGTATGAAGTATCAAAATCGTAAAGGAGGAATTCAGTAAAACTTACATGGACTTATTTTATGTGTAGGCATAGTGGCATGGTGCTTAGACGGAAGTAAGCAGATGGGCAATCCAGTAAAAAGAGCTGAGGAGCATGCACAAGTGTGAGAACATGGAAGTGTCTGTAGCATGCAACACACCTCATAAGCAGGTGAAATGCATGCAAATGAGGGTAGTATTGTGATCCAGCAAGCAGATAAGCAGTTCTGCAGACCCTGTGTTGGTGTCTGTAATGTACACGGAAACATTCCATGTACAGGATGTGAAAATTACACCAGGAGCTGTAGAAGTGTACTTAGAGTGTCAGAAATAGCATAATGGACACCAATATGTGCAAAACTATCCACTGTGTGTCCAAAACCATAGTGAAAATAATCTAAAATAATTTTATATTTTTTAATACCCTAGATATGTTTGCATGGCATGTCGCAGTGCACAAACATGCCTTTATGGGAAAAAAATATAAAAAGAATTTAAAAAACAGAATTTGTGAGTATGTAGCAGTAACACATTATAGGACCCTGTGTGGAGTATGTATAATGTTACACAGCTGGGGTTGCTAATGAGGCAGGGCCTGGAACTGTGTAGTTTCCAGGTTCTGTGCATGGATCTCTATACAAATAAGCTGGGGTTACTGAATAGCAGTAATGGGTATTGTGTCTGCAGATCCCATCCGTGTAGGCACAGATCTGTGCTGTTGTCCACAGAAGAGGTAGCTGACATCAAATAGGGTTGTGTCTGAGTGCATTAAGCTCATTGGAGCTCAGTGGTGCCTGTTTGCATGGCAGTGTGCTGCTGAGCTGAGCATGGGAGGGTGTGTGCACTGGCTACTAAGATGTGTTTACCTCTGAGGCACATATTTCATTGTGCTTGCGTGGCACGCCGCTATGCTGAGCATGACATTCCATGGGGCTGTCTATGGACTGCTAAGCTTCATTTATCTTTGCAGCATGGGTTTGTGCACTGCACCACAGTGCTCAGCAAGGAAGGCTGTCAAAAGAAAAAACTGGCTGAGACAGCCAATGATATATTAATTACTGATGAGCCTCATTTCACTTAAACTATGGCCATTAAAAACCTTCAATGATGTACTTGTCAGGTGGAATGCATCATAGGTAGCCAATCACACAGGCTACAGCTACAGCAGAGCACTATAAAGTATGCATACTCCCTGCAATCTGATTTCTCCCCCATACTCTGCACCATTGGAGTACAGACTTGGGACTTTTAACTGATAGAATGATAGTGGCTGCTGCAGGTCTGCTACATATGTATGTGGTAGATGCTGAGGTCAGTGCAGCTACTGCTGATGTTGACCATAGGCCTAGACTGAGAAGGAGAAGAGTGTTCAGCACCAAGGTAACCTTCCAGGAGCTACATGAGCTGGAGATTGTAAAGTGCTATGGGATGGACAGGGATATACTACAAGAACTCACTGAGGTCTGCCGTCCTCAACTTAGACCCAGAGCCAACAGAGGGGAACCCATCCCAGTGGAAACAAAGGTATGTGTAGCCCTTAGGATACTAACTGCAGGCACTTTCCAAAAAAACAGCTGGGTCATGATGGGGGTCTCACATCACAGGCATCTGCTTCCAGGGTACTTCACTATTTCCTGGATGCCATACTATCAAATGCCAGTGAGCACATTTATTTTCCCTATACTCCTGTGGAGAGGGCCAACAGTATATGACTCTTCTACCATGTAACACACTACCCTGAGGTAATGGGTGCCATAGATTACACTCCTATACATCAAAACACCAGTCAGTGAGGAGGGCAGAATCTACGTCAACCGCAAGGGGTACCACTCATTCAACTACCAGGTCATGTGCAATGCCCAAGGAATTTTCCTGAATGTGTGTGCTGGCAGCCCTGGCAGTTATCATGACTCACATACCTTGCAAGCATCAGAACTGTACCAGATGTTTGCTAGGGGGGATATCTCACATGGCCATTTACTGGGGGATGCTGCTTATGCACTGGAACCGTGGATGAGGACACCCATCAGAAATGCACACACACCCACTAAAGAATGCCATAATGAGGCACAAGCACAAACTAGGAACAACTGTGTGGGTTTGGGCTACTGAAGTCACTGTTCTGGTGCCTCAATATGTCTGGTGCAGCCCCACATGTGCACAGATGTTCACAGTATGTGCCATGCTATACAATATGACCCTGCAGAAACAGCTCAAGTAGGATCAGCAAAGGGAAGGGATACACAGGCACCCACCAGTGCCTAGGTCACCACAGCTACACCCACAGGAGGAACTCAGAGGAGGAACCCTATGAGGCGGACCCTGTATGCAGACATAGGCATGCCCAATATGCCCTGGCTTTGGCCAAGAGACAACACATTGCACATGACCTGACAACCTACGGCCCTAGCGACCGACACCTTACGCTAATTTGCATACATATTAGTAGAAATGATGCCAGCCAGACTACACAACCTGCAGCTTACCATATATTGGCTGCGGACTGCATGCATCAGACAGAGTTAGCCATGAAATACAGGTCTGTCAACTGCTGCATTCATAAGGTAAATCACTCTCCTATACACTACTTGCAAGAAGTATGACAATATGTAGCATATGTATGGACCTAGTGCATGTATGCACGAGAATATAGTGGGATATATTTAGTGTGCTATTGGGCTACTTGTAGAGGTTTATATTAGGCTACTGGGCTACCTGGACAGATCAAACAGTCACTTGGGACAACAGGTACTCTGTTCACTAGTATGTGCCCCATAATATCCACTAGACCACATGGCTGGAAACTCCACAACATTATTCAAGGGACATGTCAAACAGTGGAGTCACAGGGCAGTCGCATGACTGTCTGTGCCAGCAGAGCATGGGCTGGTTGTCTCCCATACCAAACACATCAGTGTTCCCATACAACTGCTGCAGCAATAAGTCTGCAATGATATAACAGCAGACCAAAGAATTCCTGTATGCTTTTGATAGTGTGAGGAATGAAACATCTCTGTCTGGTGGCTGGTGTGGCTCACTAGGCCAGGGACAGTAGTATGGGTGATGGCGTTGCTGGTTCAAATCTGGCAGCATCCAACATATTTTGCATGTGAGGTACTCATATGGTAGTATTCCAACAGACTGTCATAACCCTTCAAGTTGTTGCTGCAACAAAGCTGGCCAAAGCCAGAGTGAATGGGGGGAGAAAGGGCCATACCTACAGACAGACATTATACATGCACTGAGTAACCTAGCAGGTGGTTAGTATAATAGCAGACTCCAACAGGTCAGATTAGCTGCAGGATGTAAAGGCCATCAATGAAATGTGTCAGTAGTTAAAAAAGTCAGTGACTGTTGTTTACAGTATAGTACAGGAAACCACAAAGGTATGAGGAACAAAGCAGACATATGGGGTGAAATGCTGGACATTCTGCAAAAACATATACTGGGAGAGGAATGCACATTGTCAACCTGTGTGTGGTGTTACATCATGTACCTTAGTCAGATTATAACTGTCAACCTCTTATAGCAAGACATCTGGCCAAAGCCATGAATAAAAGTGGGACCGAGTTCCACAAATAGGGACAGGTTTTAAGTATTAACTCTTACAAATGTAGAATGTTGATAGAATAACGGGTCTTGCATTAGCATGAATCTCCTGATGTGTATGGAATCTGAAACTCAAATTTCTGCCATTATTCATTTATTGCAGTCTGCACTGATTTGCCAGTAAAACACAATTTATGTAAAACAGACCAATACTATGAGGCACAGTTCTAGACAGTCTGTGAAACTCTATACAGTTATGAGGTATGAGTCACATATTATGGTCAGCAAACAGCCAGGGAATGCCTTAGACAATATCAGGGAAGTTTAGAACTATGGTAACAGGTGCAGCAGCCAATGGCCTGCAGCACACATAATCCTGGACTGGTGAACAGGTAGCTCTGTTCTGGAGTCACTCTGTAAGTACTGACAGTCGCACTGGGCACGCTTCTACACTTAGTTAACTTGAGTCCAAGTCTGTTGCCTCTACCTCCCAAAGACCTGCTGTGTGGAAATGTCTGTACATACATACAGCTATGTATACATATCTGTCTCTCCCTATCACCACCCACTCATGCTTGATTAGGGTATCTATCATATGTGGCATATATATATGTATGTAGATATATATATATATATATATATATATATATATATATATATATATATATATATATAAAATAACAAGATGTATATATAGCTATGTAAAGTACAATGATACATAGACTCTCCATGTATATCTACATAATACATTTACATAATGTACCACACAACAACATTTAAGAAGACATCCCTGTTATACACATTTATATAGATATGGGTGGGGATGTAAGAATGTCCCCGCATATACTGGAATGCTGGTGTTATCTGTATTTACACATCACAACAGTTGTCTTCTGATGGAACTAGACCAAGGCTGCAACAGTACATTATCCACTCACCCACAGACCCCTGTGCCTGCGGAATGTCACCCTGTAGACAGGCACAGATATACAGGTGGTATAATCTACAATATGTGCAAGGTATGCCTTGGACAGGCAATATTGTCCAAGGCCACATGCCCACCTATCAAACTGCAAACAGCCACATATGGGCAGACTGTTAATTGTACACAAAAAAGCAGGGATATCACCAGGTATCCCACCCCTAGGACACTGGATACAATAAGAGTGCAAAGCAGCATCACTCTGCAGGCCACACATGCTGTCTAACACAAGGTCATTTTGCATATTCCACAAGAACTGTGCCTGCATCAACATATGCAACAAACATAACCAGTGGTGAGTGCAATAAGTACTGTGAGCTGTAGCGTGTAATACTGGATAGGTAGGTGTTATAATTTTGCATCATCCAACTCTGTGTGTGTGTATCAATACATTCCCTCATGGCACTATGGACTTGCCCATATGGGCTATCTCTGTGCAATGGTATGCATTTCATGGCCCTGTGACTGACTGCTGGCCTTTAAGTTCCCTCCTCTGCAAGGCCTGTCTCTAAATTCCCTGCTCTTTAAGGCTGCCTCTAAATTCCCTCCTCTACAAAGCCTGCTGATGTCATCCACCTTAAGATCACTGGCTGACAGTCTAATGTCAGATACACTCTGTGGTGCATGTGAGAAGTACTGCACGCTGTAGTGTGTAATGGTAGATAAATAAGGGTTTTAATCTCACATCATCCAACTTTTGTTTGTGCTTATGTACATTTAACCCCTTGCAGCACTACAGACGTGCCCATCTGGCTTATCTGTGGGCAATGGTTATGCATTTCAAGGCCCATTTACTAGCTGCAGGCCTCAACATTGGCCTCCTTTACAATGTCTGCTGATGTCATCTACCGAACGAGTGCTGGTTGACACTCTGATATCAGACAAACGTCATTGAGCATGCAATAAGTAGTGCAAGCTATAGTGTGCTTTACTAGATAGATAAGGATTCTAATCTCACAGCATCCAACTTGTGTCTGTGAATATATCCCCTTCCAGCACTAGAGACATGCCCATCTGGCCGGTCATTGTGCAATGGTTATGCATTTTATGGCCTTGTGACTAGCTGCTGACCCTAACTTGCCCTCATCTACATAAGCATACTTGATGTCCACAACCATCTAGATTTGTATGTGGAGAATACCCAGGTGACACATATCAAGGGTAGCAGACCTAGTCACAGGGTTTGAAAGCATGATGACACTGACTGTCCCCATTGTCCCTGACACACTGTTCTACACATATGCATCTAGGCATCCATGCACATATACTGGCATACCTTGTTGATGTCATATTTCTGCTGTGCTGCCTTTCCATCCTGTGCTGCTGTATTGCCACCATGTGTCCATAGTTGAACCGTTCAGACTCCTGGGACAAAAACATTTCCAGGTCCATGACACACCTGTCATTCTGTAACACTACCACCAGTGTGCCATCAGGCAACAAAGATACACAGTGTTTGATGTGTAGTCATGACTTATGCCAGCATACAGTACCTGTCATGGCCCACAACTGCCATGGCATAACACTACTGCAATACACAAACACATGTAAAGTAATATAGTCACCCTGTGCATCAGACACATATTTGCATGTCCCTGCATTGATGGCACAGATGGCAGGGATGTTCACAAGTATCATCACATGCACAGGATGTGGTGTGGGGGGACCAGAGGCCTAGGCTGTGCCAAACATTTGACAACATGTGTGTGAGTCAGGATGGGGTTTTGTTTAGATTGGCCAAGGAGAGGTGTTGTGTATGTCTGTTGGTGACCTGTATGTGACAGTGGTGTTGGACTGTGTGCATGTATACAGTCAAGCCCAGTTCTAGCCCTACACATGTATATGGTGGACAGTTGTGGACCATACATGGCAGAGTGGACAGTTTATCATCTCTGGCCATGAACATGGGAACTGGCTTCACCAGGAGTAGCACAGGCACTACCATGCCCAAGGTCAGATGCATTACTAGTACCTGACTGAGACTGCTATCTGCTAGGCCGGTGTCCCCCAAGGGACCACCAAGGCCCATGTACCTATGGCCTGCCATGTCGTGATTTGGACAGCACACTTCCCTCTGTAGCACTGGTGGTACTGCCAGTATGGGAGTGTGAGTGTCCACAGCCATGAGAACTCTCAGCAGATGGTGTTGCTTGCTTATGCCCACATGTGCGACGCCCACCTCCAACCAGATGTTCCAGCACAGACAATGTTCAAAGACTAACATTGTTTCAGCCCACCATCTGTCCAGTACATTAGTGACATGTACATCAGTGACATGAATCAGGGTATCACCAATGCAGTGGAGGCAGTCATAGATGTCAGACTGTGCTGAATCCATAACCCTTAGCATCCACCTGATGTTGCATTCAGAGCATGCCTGTGCCTCCATGACAGCTAAAATATGCGTTAAATGACCCGTGATGAGACACCTGCAAAAGGAGGTGGATGGGCAGCAGTTCACCTTCAAGTACCCCTGTCAATCTGTCTGTGTGGGACCTTGCCAGCTCTATGGCTATGGTCAGTGTCTACACTCACTGACACAAAAGTTCTCACACTGTCCTGTACTATGTTGTCACCCTCTGACTGTCCAATATCTGTGGCCTGTGGTGATGGGTTATGTGTGGGCATACTGACTGGGTGTGTGGACAATGGAGGCAGAAGAGGGATGTCAACCTCTTGGAAAATTCAGCCTCGAACAACCCCACCTGTGCCTCACTATGGCTGCCATCATCATCATCAGAGTCTGATCAGACACTGACATCAGGTTATGAGGGTGACAGATTACAGCCCCCCTGTTCACATGTGAAAAAGCAGTACATTGCCACCTGCATTATTATGTATGTTAATCCACACCGACTCATACAGATGTGGATCCACAACTGCATTACATGTCCCACATCTTCTCATCTCTGATCCCATGCACAGCACCCAAACTCACAACAACATCCACAGACAAGTCAGGCCCTTTATAACATGCACGTCACCTACATCCGGTTAGCATTGCCAGTACAATACACCTGTGAGATATGCAATATGACACGTTATGTGATAGAACTACACATAAAACCCAGTACACCTATCCTGAGAAGTATATGCCAGTCGTAGTATCATTGGCTCAGGTATGTACCATCTCCCTATTGTGCTTGATTGCCATATTGGAGTAATTGCCTCATGTATAGCAGACTACATAGCTGCTCATAACTATAAGTGAAAACATGTTAATGTTTGTACAAATACACACCTGTCTTTCCCAAGGCTATGCACTGTAGTTAGCTGCTCCAAAATGGAACATACATCTATTCTACTCTGGTAAAGCACAACAGTTGTGCATAAGGCAAATGGCAGCCCTTAACTTTCATAGGGTATATGTCATCTCTAAAATAATAGTATCACACTTGCCAGGTACAGGACCATGAACTCCAGCCACACATGATGGACGTATGAAAAGGTGAGAGAGAAGTATTGTCAGCAACACAAAATGTTACAGTGTTACAAGGTAATATGTGCATATATACACATGTATCATAGCTACTGTGATACTGGCTAATTTGCTGATATTATGAGTATGTGTGCACAACTGTGCATAAAAGCCAACGACCCCCCCCCCATGCAGATATATCTGATACCCATGTACTAGTATGTAGAGCCTGCCACAATGACTGATACAGTATTATACTGGTGAACACAGTAAGCTTACCTGGACACGCCGCTAATGTGGATGCTGTAGCACCCACCTCCAGGATGTATGGTGTGATGGATGCCTGGGAGCTGTTGGTTGATCCTAGGTTTACCAGGAGTTCCTCTGTGGCCAAGAGTGGTTGTTCTATTGCAGGCCCTCCACCAGTGGCAGCACGATCCCTGGCAGCAGCAGTTGCCCTTTGACGTGCATTATTGACCATAACCATGGCCCAGTGTTAGACCTACTCATAGATCCTGTCCTGTTGGCCAATCTGATTAATAGCCCTCACATGGTCACCCCACAATGCCGCCCACTGTTCATAATTGTGATGACTCCTAGAAAGCAGGATGCAATTGTAGAGTCTGAGGCCATCCAGTACAGCATAATTTTCCACAGATGGAAAAGGTGGATGCCTCTGTCGATACATCGTTCCTGCAAGGCAACAAGAGGGGAACACATTACAAGTCCAGATACATGGATGTCCACTGTGTACAGATCCTACACACCCATAATGGCCTGCACTATCCACTGGTCCCTCAAACATCATACCCCACAGTCTGGTAGCACACTACATGTGTGGCTGTCACCGAGATAGTAGCAATACTGGGCAATGTCCCTGTGTGCCATGACAGATTCTGGTGTATGTCTCTACATCCATCACTGCAGTCTGCTGTGCTGTGTCCCCTAAGGGCAAATCCCCACTCATATGTCATACTGCCATTTTTGAACAAATAGCAGTGTGCTATTACAACAACTATATGGGGATAGCCAAGCAATTCCAGTGTGCCACAATAACAGAAAGCATTACAAACCTGCTGTAGTATATGTTCCCTGTAGGCAGAATACCTCTCACCTATACAGATGGTTGCAGAATGTCAACATGTTTGCCTCATTGATGTGTTCCTTTTTGCACAAACTTGTGAATGTCTGACAACTGGTTGTCCAATCATTGATGGTTGCTGTCAGAAAATTAAAACAGAATCTGACCGTCACACATCAGACCTCCTCAAAAAACACTTATGCTACAGTAATATCTGTTAGTCTATTTACATTCTTACTTTGTATGGCCAATATGTATACTCTGTCACTGAGTTTGGTCCTTTGTCCCCCCCCCCCCACATTAATTATGGCTTTTGCCTTGATTTCTTACTGTAGGAGGTTGAGAGGTATGTTAGGCATAGCTGACAATCAGACAGGGATGACTGTTCATGAAACAGGGATTTAACGAGAGTACATCAAGGACATTCAGGGTCACTTTTACAATGTTAGAACTAGTTATGTGACATTAACAGACTGAGAGGAGGTGAATTACAGTACATCATTTGATATTACAGGAGTGTACACCCTTACTTAGTGTCACTATGTCTATGTGTAATCCTCTATCTTTACTACAACAGCCGACTCTTGTAGAAGGGATTGACAGGGACAGAGTGGAGATGTGATTCAAAGCAGGGACAGTTGAGAGCCATGCCTGTAGGTGTTGGACAGCAGAGTATCCCTGAAATGTCAATTTCATAGATCTAATAGTAGCCTACTGTTGTATACCCTATTCCACATACCTCCATCCTCCCATCTGCATCCAGTTTTATGAGGAAATCTAGTACATACCTGGTAGAGTGATGTATTCCTTTTTTGAAGCATTCCACTGCAAATGCTTTTCACATACACTGTCTGTGTGAGTAAAACCACATACAGACCTGTTCCCCATAAGCAGTTGCATGCCTTTTGTAGGTAATGCTCATTAACAGGTAATTGCCTCTGCACCAATATGTGGCGCAGAATTGCTAATTGCATTCAAAACAGATGGATTGTACTATCATTAGCCAATGAAATGGCACCACAGTGTAATATATAAGGCCTTCATGTAGGCTTTGACCCCTTTCTTAGTTTTTGAGATGGACATTACTGAGGTGTGGAGACTGCAGCTTTGCATAGGGTAGATACAATTACTATCCACTGTAGAGATACAAGAAGTATGTCTACAGTTTTCCTCATATGTTTGATCAGTGTCCCATGACACTGTGGTCATCTAGCAGTTCACTGGCAAACATTGTGGGTTGAGGTCAGTAAGGGAAGAGAGAAATGTGAGTGTCACACTTCATACCTGTCAGAATATGCATGCTAATGCAGTAGCTGCTAGTCTATTAACTTATCATCTGTGTAGGGGCAAACTGTTAAACATGTCCCTATCTCTGGGCCTTTGCCCTTCCCCCTTTGTGTATGGTTGTATCCGGATTACTTGTTATAGGGGGTTGGGGGGCATGGTCAGTCTCTTTAGCTACCTTACCATACAGCTGTGTATGCTCCAGGCTGCAGCTGCTGCTGCAGCCTAGGACACATGGATGGAGTGGGAACACTTTGGAGGACAGCGAGCTATATGTGTAACAGTGTCATCAGTGTCAGCTCTGTCATTACAGCAGAGCCAGGGTAAGGGTACCCTTTACAGTTCAACTGAGACATCTGCTTAAGGTACATCTGTTAAGCAACAGTGCCAATAACAAAGTAGTAGGCAACATATAGTTAGGCTATACAAATATGTGCAATGTGTCCCTAGCTGCAGGTCTTTGACTTCCAAAACTGAGTAGCAGATAATTCTGTAGCAGTAACCTATGGGGATTAAAACTGCATGACTCAGTCATTACTTGCTGTCTTCACAACAATATAATTGAAGTGCAACACACTGGATTAAAAACCAGGACTGTGTGTGGCAAAATGTACTATATGCAAGGCATTTAAAAGACTGAACTACTGAGTCAATACTGCAGTAGCTGTATTTGCAAGATATATGTGCAGACATACAGGCTGTGACACACATTGTCTGGATCCATCAGTATGTGCATGGCATTTAAAGGTATTTTTTCTGCAGCAGGGTCCCAGTTGAACATATGTACTTTGCCACTGATGCCTTAGCAGGTATGTTTAAAGATGTTGCTGATAAAAGGAAACATTTATCTGCTATCACAAGCCTCACATACTACCATTATTATTTATTTGGCTGTCTACTGGTGTATTTTTGCATCAGAGTCCCAGTTACACTCCCATTTTCCCAGTAGGTTTAATTGCAGTCTATCAGTGGCAATCGGTATGTTTTGCTGGAAACAGTTGCTCTAATTGAGATCTGTGTAGTATAGTGGGTAAATGCAATAGGTCCTAGTTGATGGGAGCCTGGGTTCAAAACATGGCAGAGGTGACTATTTTGTACATGTGCCTAACAATATGACAAACGCATGAAATCATTAAGGCTCATTAAAGCTCATTTACACAAATTTCCATGGTGCGGTGCTTTGCTTAGCTCCACGCAAATCTGCCCTAAAAATTACAAAGAAAAAAAAAGGGGTGATAGGACAGTGGTGACATGGGGACAAGCAGGCAAGCAGTGGGGGAAACATAGTGAAAGGTGGGTAAGGATGTGCAGGAAGGGTGTAGGAAAGAACTATAGCTTTCCATTTCTTGTACAGCTACAGCTGTGCATTTTGGCAGATTTTGTGAATGAATTTGGAATCTCAAACCCCAGAGATTAGGATAAGGACAACATAAATGTGTTGTTAACCCAATTGGACCAAATTAGCTGTGTCCAGTGCACATGTGTGTGAAATAGAGAGTTATGTATGAGGAGATATTTTCTTTGTGGGACAGGTGCTCATTTTTTAAGGAGACTGGGATGTTGGGGAAGGGATATAGGTACATGTGGGGAGGTAAGTTTGGTAGGAGAGAATGCAATTGCAGACAGACAAGACAGACAAAACAGCCGTCAAGGGCAATGTGTGACATATGAGTGGGGTACACACCTTGGATGGGGAGGGTGTTGTGAAATTGGAGACACACGTGCCTCCAGACAGCAGCAGTGTGACTGAAATCCCCACCCTTGGGCAGTCGATACTGCTCCTTCACTGCCCTGAAGTTGGCTGTGCTGGAGGCTGGGCACCAGGGCCAGCCTGCCCCACCACATTGGCCAGTGTGCCCTCAATCTGGTGCAGGTGACTTTCATAGCTCCGATGAATGATCCTACAAAACATGGCTGGTATTTGCTGTTGGGGGACTATTGCCTGCCCCTCTGCCACCATTCCCAGAGGGAGGCAGGGCCCCATCCTCTGAGGCAGTTCCACCAAAAGGTGGTGCAGGGGCAGCGAAGGAGGCACCACTGGCCTAGGTCCCTGACTTGCCAGGACCCAATGTCATGGCCAGCTGAAGTAGGGTAGATGGATCACCGGAAACAAGCCTACCTTGTTGTGCTGTGGTGATGGAGGTACAGCAATAAGTATAGGTTAGTTATGAAAAAGACCACTGTTAGTAATAACAGCATGTCAGAACACTGGAAGTAACCCCATTACACTTCAATGCATATTATATGAAACACAACAATAAATAACAGAACAGTCAGCATATTAGCAGCATGCCAGTAACAGTTACAGATGGCATAAAGCCAATAAAATAGGTAATTCAACACTACATGTTAACAATCAACCATTTTAATGCATAACAATAGTAAAACACATGCCCCTAAAATAAAGTTTAATGTAACAACATAAGTTAATAGTAAACCAATGAATAACAATAATAAATAAATGAAGATAAAGGCTGGGGAGAGAGAGAAATATAGTCCATTAATACCATTATAGGCTATATAGTTGACAACAGTGCTGCTATCTTCTCTACAGGTTTGTCCTTACTTTATGTGTACAAGTGCCCTATAGCTGCTGTTGCATGTACGTACCTGTCAAGTTATCCGCATGGGACAGTATTGGCCAAGCAGTAACAACTGCAGGTGCACAACTAGACAGAACACTTGCACATCAGGTGGACCTATATAACTACCAAGGTGTACTGTGGGTTGATGTACTGATGCTTTGCTATTTACATAATCATGCTGATTATAAATCTGTGACAGAGGGATTATGCACTGCTAATTACATTACATGACAGTGTGACACTTGAGAGACATGTATGTGCACAGTACAGAAACTAAACAACTATCATGCCTTGCTTGGCAGGCATTGGGATAGAACTAAGTAGCAGTGACTGCAGAGGACATCTGCATCAAATGTATTAATTGACTGGGTCTATATTACAACATCAAAGTTTCAAAACATTGAATGTTCTAATATCGACTTCTATTCAGCGAATGCTGAAAATAGCGAAGCTACAGAAAACCAATTTTTTTCCTAGGGAAAGAATTTAGTTGTCCGTTTCTGTCACTTCGCTATTTTCAGTGCTGTGGTGGAAAGTTACGGGTTGGGTTCAGATACGTGTGCGATTGGGTGTTGGTTAGGTGAGTTAGGGTTAGGGTGCGGGTGAGGTATGTGTGCAATTGTGTGGATATGAGGTTTAGGGTGGGTTAGATGAGTTAGGGTTAGGGTGCGGGTCAGGTAAGTGTGCGATTGTGTGGACATGAGAGTTAGGGTGAGGTAGGTGAGTTAGGGTTAGGGCGCGGGTGAGGTGAGTGTGTGATAGTAACGGACCTTAGGGTTAGGGTTTGGGTTAAGGTAAGTAGATAGCTAGTGGTGTATGTACAGTTTAGTGTAGGGTTAGATGTAAGATTTTAGGTGTATGTGTGTGGATTGCTGTTTGTTTGATGTGCTTGTGTTGTGTGTATGTGTTTTGGAACAGCAAATTTTTACCCTAGGAAAAAAAATCGCTGTTCTGCATGTTTGATGTTGTAAGCATTCGCTGAATAGGTGTCGATATTAGAACATTCAAAGTTTTGAAACTTCGATGTTCTAATATAGACCCAATTAACTGCAGCAACCTTTAACAGACACTCCAGTCATATAGCAATACCAAAGAGTACAACTTATTGCCTTTATTTTATGCTGTATTTTCACATTCCTGGTAAAGATTGTAATAGTCTATGACATCAAAACACACAATTATTTACTCATAATATGGGCTACCTCATCAATTTACCTGTAGTTCCTACGGAGAGAAAATCTGTAATCATTACACGACTGATACTGTAATATTTAGTGTTACATAGCACTGGATTTGAACCCTGGTCTGTGTGTGGCAAAATGTACTTCATACAGGCATTTAAAAAACTGAGCTACTGAATCACTGCTGATGATTGACTGACTGATATTTGCGCAGAGCTCACCTGGAAGCAAAATATGACCTATTAATAGTAGTACAGTTTTATACTAGACTGCAGTGACAGTTGAATACATGTGCATGAAATTCAAACATGACAGAGATACTAGGTAACCTATACATTTCTACATAGAATACAGGTGTATACAATATATTGTTAGTGGGTTGAGATATTTGTGAAGTTAACAGACAATATCAGATTATGGTTTATTATTTGCAGTCTACAGCTATTACACTGTTGTACTTGACTACAGCACTGTACCTCATAATCAAAATGCATATAGCTGAAATGCAATGGTGAAAGCAAGACAATCCTGATGTACACAATTTACCTTGGTGTTTTTGATATTGCTTCATGTGTTATTGCAGAACAGTTGCCATAATCCATTTCTTACAAAACAGCTCTGAATCTACACTTATTGCACAACAGACTTCACTGGATATACCTTCATGCAGGTACTGGTATTGTTTCATGTTTTTATTGCAGAACAGTTATCATAATTGATTTCTTGCAAAACAGTCCTAATTCTACACTTATTGCACAGCAGACTTTATTAGAGATACATTCATGCAGTTACTGGTATAGTTTTGTGTTTTTATTGCGCAACAGTTGTCATTATGCAGATTTTGCAATACTGCTATAATTCCACAGTTATTGCACTACAAACTTTATTGCCTATACTTCATTACAATTAATGCTTTGGTCTTCCCTGCTTATTTCCCTACAGTTGTCAGTATGAACTTATTGCAGTGCAGCTGTAAGTCCACATTCATTGCAATACAATCTTTATTGTATATACTTAATTGCAGTTAATGCTTTACTCGTTCTTGCTTATCCGACTATAGATATCAAAATATATCTGTACTCACCTCACTTCCGGCACAACCTAGACAAGCATCCGACATGTGCCTTGATGTTGTGAGCCCTCTCCTCTGCAGCTGTTGGGAGAGAAGCACACCATTATGCATACCAGTTTATCGGACATTTAGATTAGCTATTGGTGAAACAAAGGTAAAATTTATGGGGCATTCCCTGCTCAAGCTTCTCAGACCCAGGTGTCCAAGAGTTCCCCCTTTCTACATTTAAGGTTGTCAAGGTGGTGAAGAACCTGCTCACCTGTGTAGGGGATACCTGTCATACTGGTGAGTTCATGTGCCAGCCAGTCACAGGCCTCTGCTTCGCACTCTGAGCTGTGGAACCCTCCTTGCATCAGCCAGTAATCATGTTTTTTCACCAGGAGTCCAACCATGACCCTGGACTCCTGAATACCACAACACTGTGCCTGGAAGCATGCACCCTCTCCAGCATCAGCCATAGTCACTAAACAGGTAGAACTCCAACAAATGATGCTGTATTCTCCCCTAGTGAGCTTAATATATCCCTTAAATAGCATTGGGCAACATTTAAAAATGCAGTGTATCACTTAGCACCTCGTAAACCAACTCAGCTCAGCCAAGGAGTACTTAGCAATGCTTAGCAGTGCTTCATGGTGTGCAAACCAGCCAAGCACTGCATAAATATTATCAGCCATTGTTTTGTTTATGCAGTGCTTAGCGGGTCTTAGCAGGTCTTAGAACTTAGCTGAGCGCAGCAGGCAAGAATTTCAAAATCATTTGCATAATTTGTATTTTAAATAAATAAATGCTTATTTGCCCTTCTGTGTATTCAAACCCTGCACCTACTGCACATGTGGCTATAACTCTACCCATTTAGCTATGTTGAATTCTTCTATACCTTTACGTACACCTCTGAGCTACCTTCACTTACTGCTGAGTGCTGCAATACACCATGCAAACCCGCCTAGCTATGCTTAAACTTGACATTTAAATAAATAATTAAATATATCCAGTTTATATTTAAACGTCTGGCAGGTGTCTTGGCACCGCTTAGTATTGCAGTGCTCTGTGCAAACTTGCTTTCTAAAAAAAAAAAAAAATTAGATTGATATAATACAATTGGACAGTGCAGGGAGTGTGTTACTCATCTGCAGACACAGTTAGCACCACACTCGCTACATTGATTCAATAATTGTGTTCCATGGTTCTCCCTTGGCAATGCATTATGATTAATATGCATGGCACACCACAGAAGGGGGACCATGTATATGGGCATGGTAACATTCTGTGTAGGCTCTACACTATGCCTACATGGATTTTATTAAATCTAGGGCATAATCTTTAAATGTTAATTTGTTTAGATCATCTGATAACAGGTGCAATTCCTGCAAAAACACAGTATCAGCTTTATGTAAGGATAAATATTTGTTAACACTACTCCTTTTCATAGGGCTGTTCAAACCATTAACATTTAAAGATAAAATATCACATGCTGTCATTTAATAGAGAAGGATACTTTAAATAAATAATAATAAAAAGTGTTTTCCTAGGTTCAATATGTTAAATATCATACTTAAAGTTGTTATGAATGGTACAAAAACACTGAATTTAAAAACAATAAAACAATACCATTCAGCAACCTTCTGCTAGGAAAAACTAAATCCAGGCTTGCTATGTTTCTCATAGAAGTCACAAACTAATCCTCTCATGGCATCTAGTGACAACTTTTAGCCACTACAGAATAACAGCAAGCAAAAGGGAAACAGTATATGCATTATAAACATAGAAAAAGGAAGAATCAGTTCACAATACTGTATGTACATTGACTATAGAACATAAACGTCTGCATAACATACCAGAATTCTTTAACTAAACAAACTATAGGAAATGTGTTGACTAATCTTAGTTATTATTAACTAATATAGATAAATACAGGTATACTGAGCTGATTAAGCAGAGTAAAATTGCATTTAAAACTGTCACTGCCAGAAATGAGCAATTTACAATATTTCTTAAAATATTTATATATTACAGCTTAAATAAATCTTTTTTAAAATAATTTTAAATAAAACAAGTACTTACAGATTCTTTAGTTAAAAATAGTTAAATATGTAAAAATGCTATTCAAATGTACATTCTTGAATCCGACTGGCTGTTGGAGTTCACTGAAGAGAAACATGCCTACTTCCTGGAAAACATCACAAGTTGTTCCTCATGAGTATGGGAACTATCTGAAGCTGTTAAAAGCTTCAGCTTGCTATACAAATTATCAAAACAACTAAAAAAGTGAGTAGACAGGAATTTTATGAAAAAGTGAAGACTTTTAAGCATAAAACACTCACTGATGTTATTAACAAGCCATGAGCACTATAAAAAGCCATTTTCAAAGCATTAAAATGTGAAGGGGCATAGTAATCAAATAAAATAATATAAAATATTAATTATGCATAACGTTTAGTCATATTAGCTAATAGAACCATTTATAAAAGTCTGAGTAAAACAGATTCATTTGTTATTAATAAAAATAGCAATACTTTTAAAATATCTACATATAACATTTTAAGCATTCCCTGTATAACTAATGTTTAAGTGCTGTATTACTGCAATTAAGATAAATTGAAGGTATGTGTGAGGAGGTATTAGATATGATATCAGGAGTAATTCTATACCATTTCACTAATCGTATATTTATGAAAAGAATGCAGTATAATATAACAGATTGCTGTTTCATAAAATATTAAATCTTTATAACTAATTGAATAAAGTATATTTGCTTGAAAAGTTACCATTATTGTGAGTACCTTCTGTGTATGGTTCCACATTAATTAAAAGGAAAATTAATCTCGGAGAAAAAGAAAAACAATTAAGTATGTTTGCTTGTGTATGGATTTCTTTTTTTTTCCTTAGTTGTCCATTCATTTTTTTATGCTTGTCTTTTTAAATTCACTGAAGAATCCATGGGTTCAGGTTGACTTAAAAGGTTTTTTTTTGGACAAATGTGGATGCTTTTTTGAGGGTGTCAAACATTTTTCTTGCTTCTGGTAGACACAGTCTTATTCTTGCAGGAAAAAAATAGTTGTGCTTTAATTCCTTGCTTCTTCAATGATTTTATTAATGGGACATATGCTTTTCTTTTGGACATTACAAGGGTAGAAAAGTCATTATCAAATTTGATGATTTGGTCACCTGTTTTCAGTGGAGCAAGAGACCAGGAATTTCTTAAAACAGTATTTTTTTGTTTCGAGTAGACATGAATTTTACAATAATGGCTCTAGGATTGATGTCTTACTGGTTGAAGGGATTGTGGTTAAAGATCTGTGTGCTTGCTCAATCCCAAAGGATAATGCTTCTGGCAGGGAGCAAGGTTTTGGGAATCCAAGAAGTCAGGAAATTTATCATATTGTCTCTCTCCGTTCTGTTCTGAGATACCATAGATTCTTATATTATTCCTCCTGGCTCTGTTTCCTATATCATCAATCTTCTCAGTAAGTCTGGTATTTTCTCGAAGGAGAAAGTCTATGTTTTTCTCTCTTTCTGTTAACTTGCAGTATATATCTGTTACCAAGTCTTCAAGTGCAGTAATGTGGTCAGTTTGTTGTTTGAGGACATCATTCAGTAAGTCTATTTGTTTGGAAGTATCTTTCTTTATATTGTCAGCTTTAAGTTTAATTTTCTAGTTTTATCACCAAATCTTGAACAAGGATAAGAATGGCCTGTATTTCTTTCTTCACTGAATTATCTTGCTGGGAGAACTTGAAGATTTTTGGTAAAAAATTACACCAACATGTAACTTGTGACTTCCAGATTCTAGATTTGTTGGTTTCAAGTAGTTATTTGCGATACTAGCTAATAATTCCTGTCAAAAGAAATTGAGCACTGTAGAGCTTAAGAATTCTGCTGCTTTCAGCCTCCCATCCAAGCTACTCCCTCCAACTTGGTGGACTAACTATCATTGGTGCCTTTTGGTGTCATTGTTTGAGAGTCAGCACTGAGGGTGGAGGTTCCTTATTTGGAGATGTTAATCCTCTTTCTTAACCTTTTTTTGTTATGGCTTAGCAGGTAGTGACATTGCTGGGAAATCAAAGATACAGGAATTAATTTCTTCCACCTCCATTCACCTGTGTGGGTACTCTGCACAAGTCACCTAACCATTTTACCAATTTCAGGCAGACTCGGGAAAGTCCATGTAGAGGGAGACTAGTGTTTCAATGACCATGAGTAAATATTTAGGACAAGGCAGCACGACTTTAGGAATAAGTTTTACTAGGTAGAGCTTTGTTGGATGTTCAAGAATGGCATGTAACCCTAGCTGACTGGTTCCTGAGTAGGTTTGGTCATCATGGGGTATAGATGGGGAACATTCCGCCACTTAGAGGATGGGGGTAGATATGGACTGGAGGCATATATACATATAAACACATGCATATGTTCACAGATAACATAGATATATTGTGTCGGTTCTTTTAGTTGACTGCTTTTTTGGTCAACCTGTGAACCAGCTGACTCATTTAACAGATTCTTGGGCATTTGAACTTTAACTTATTACAAGAAGGTTGACTTCTACTGCAATAAATAAATAAATAAATGAATAAATAAAAATAAAAGAAAGAATAGAAAGTATTTTTGGGGGGAGGTACATTCAACCAAATGCAATCAATGTTTTGCATTTCCAACAATATGTTTTGGTTGTATATGTATAATATATAGGGTATGTATTGAAACTTCAAATATCATTATTCAACATTTTAGTGTAATGAACACACTAAATAGAAACTGAGACATAAATCAAATTAACGTCTAAAATAAAAAATAGTTTTTGCAACCCCCCCAACCCTCACTATTTAAATATACTAACTCTGAGATTGCACAACAGAGGGGAATAATAAAAAACTCCTTACCCCACTATTAGCAATCTTGCACTAAGAGCCAGTAACTCACCCTGAACCCAAATCACATACATACCCACACAGAAGTGCATACATTCACACACACAAAAGCATTCAGTTACATGCACACACTCATGAATGCACACAAAATCATACACATTCAAACATACACGCAGATGATGCATTTTCACTTAATTCTACATACATCAATCAAATTAGTTTGATGTAATGCAGAATTAAGCAAAAATCGATCATATGAAATTTGAACAAATGAAAGGCACCCTAGATAGACTAATATACAGAAATAGATTGCAAAAAAACACTCCAAGCAGCATCAGTAATATGCCAAACAACTAAAACCAGAACGTACAGAGAACATTTAATAAAATTAAGAACTTTTGTATTAACATTAGTAAACTGTTTCCTGTTTTTAATCCTTTTCTTTAGTTTTATATATAGATATAACAAGAAAGACACTCCTCATACTCAAGTAATTTGTACACAAATATAATAAACTTACAATAAAATTCAGTAATGCAATCATACAGACACACACACACACACACACACACACACACACACACACACACACACACACACACACACACACACACAGTATTACAATTAACTGCTCATTACTCAAGGCTTGATCAATAAATCCCCTATACTTCTGGCAAAAATTCAAGCAAATATACTTAACACTAGAATCAGCACATATATTTAACACTAGAATCAGACTTAAATATTATAGAAAGCTACTCAGTAAATTTGATCTTCCAACCTACTTCTCAGACGCACTCTTAAATGATATGAATATTCAATATGTACACGTATTCAAGCAGAACAGGCTTCCAACTAGTTGAATCCATCCAGGGAGCACTTGACTGCTAGGGCTGTGATAAAAGTACTACACAAAGAGAAACAGATGTGTTATGATGTACATAATATGAAAGACAGAGGTAGGCATATACAGAAGAGTTGAAGAGCTGAAGACAGAGCCTACATGGAGAGTGATGGTGAAAGGAAAAATGATGGTGACAAAAATAAGAAAGATTAGGGTTGTTCAAGAAATTTAAATAAGTGAGCATACCATTTTACCAGAAATACCAGCTTAATAATGAATGCGGTGCTCAGCCAACTCAAGTGGGCCATTTCTCAGTGCATTGGTCTCAACTTGCTTTCTGACCTTCATTGTTCGGCCTTGGGGAAGGAAGCTAAAAGTCAGACCATGCCTTTTGCAACCTAAGACAGGCAAAACACACATGAAAAAGGAAAACCAGCAAACCCATCTACATTGTGTGCACTGTTGTTCAAATGGAGTTGCAGGCATAAACAAGAAAAATAAGTAAGGTGAAAGTTTACTCAAATTTCAGTACTCCATCAGCCTAAGTTATGGGTGTCAATTGTAACCTTTAAAGTTAAGCAGACCTGTTAGTGAGTGGCCTAACATATTTTTCCCACTATATGACCTCTTACTGTATAGCTACTTATTAAAAAAAAGATTAAAAAATAAATGAGGGTGATATAATTGGTATAATACTTAGCTTAGTTTTATATAAGAGGAAACCTACGTTTATCCAATTAACTTAATATTTCCAGATTATACTTTATGGAAATTTTGTGTCATAAAGCTGAGACAGGAGCCTTTAATAGATGTCATTATTTGGAAATGGATGATGATACGTTTCTATAAAGATGGCATGTTTAATCGACCATTAAAAGTACTGAATGATGTGGTTCATTATTTAACACTTCATTGCATTGGTCATATATTTTTTTACTAGACTGTCAAATGAATATTCACAGTTCTACATCTGTTTTTGCATTTTTTGTTTTAAATACATGACAAATGCCCAAACCGAATAACTGCTCTATGAACAAAATGTTTACCTGCTTTGCTTTACCAGTGCATTTAAAGTATGCAGCATATAATTTGTTTATGCACTTTGTCTTTTCCTGTGGGTTTCCCATAGCAGTGATAAGCAGTTCCTACTTATCATTACTATGTTATGCATCCAAGAATGGAATATACAAACATTTTGTAAATCATGCTGGCTTGAACTTGACTCTCAATAGAAAGTAAAGTCACTGCTGCTCGCAAAGAAACCTGTTACCCCTTTCCACTATGAAGCTGCATCAGTTGCAATGGGCAATGTTGGGTGTATGCACAATCTTGTAGCTGTATCCATAATGGCAGTCTAAAAACAGTGTCTGTACACGTGGGCAGAATTCATCAGTAAAGTACTTTAAATAAATGATTTCTATGCTGCTGTAATGAGGCCCTAACAGAACCATGCACATTCATGTACCCAAAAACATCCATACAAGCATGTGGACACACACAACACACACACACACACACACACACACACACACACACACACACACACACACACACACACACACACACACACACACACACACACACACACACACACACACACACACACAATATTTTAGATAGCATGGTGGTGCAACCCTAAGCATTAGGGTCTGAGGTTTGTTCCTGGCTTCTGCATGTTGCCTGTGTGAAATCTGAATATTCTGCCTAAGTCTGCAAGGTAGGGTGTTGTCACTGTTCAATCTACATTTCACAGACTTGATACTTAAATAATTTATCTGTATGTGCTTGATGTGCTAAATCCCAGAAAAGTGGGAATGAAATTAGTGATTTCTCAAGACTGCTCTGAAATGTTTTGGGTTATTTCTCCTTTCCCCAGTATTGCAAAGTTATAGAGTAAGAATTTAGGATTTGTGGGAGTGCAGCCTTCCTTGTAGAAATCACTTAATTCTAGCTTTCAAGTTAATTTGTTCCTGAACCAAATTTATAAGACAATAAAGACACTAGGAGATGATAAAACCAGATTTTATTACAATTCAGCCATAAAATACCATCAGCTTTGTCAGACTGCTCACCTCGACTGCTTATAGGAACCAGCAAGACAAATCAGCAACCAAAATGTCAGTGTGGCAGCAGGGTAGAATGCTGTCTCCCATTAGCATCCAGGTAGCAGTGTCACACAACCACTTATTAAATTCCAGACAAACCCATTCCCTGAACGGTATAGACCACATCTCACCCTGACTGAAATTACTAGCTGAAAGGGAGATAAAGCAAGAACATCTCACTTTAAAGAAAGGATCTTCCCTCCACCCATCAGGTTGCCAAAACAGCTTATTTTATTTTCATTCTCATCCAGTATTAATCAACTAATATACTTTATGTTACCAAATCCTTCAAAACAATGAAAGATGCACATTAAATAGGTTCAGCCCTCTATCACTGAGGCAAATGACATTGGCTGTAAACCAAATGTGGTCTCTGTCAACAAAATACCAGTTCTACAACACTGAAATCTCCAAAGCTGTAGCAGTTCGACAACACTGAAGTCTCCAAAATTGTACCAGATCTACAACACTGAAACCTTCAAAGCTGTACTAGTTCTACAACAATGAAATCTCCAAAACTGTAAGGGTTCTTCAAAAGTGAAACCTCCAATGCCGTACCAGTTCTGTAACACTGAAACCTTCAAAGCTGTACCAGTTCTACAACACTGAAATCTCCAAATCTTTACCAGTTCTACAACACTGTAACCTCCAAACCTGTACCAGTCCTACAACACTGAAACCTCCAAAGCTGAACCAATTCAACAAGATTCAAACCTCCAAAGCTGTACTAGTTCTACAACAATGAAACCTCCAAAGCTGTAACAGTTCTTCAAAAGTGAAACCTCCAATGCCATACCAGCTCTGTAACATTGAAACCTTCAAAGCTGTACCAGTTCTACAACACCGAAATCACCAAATCTTTACCAGTTCTACAACACTGTAACCTCCAAACCCTTACCAGTCCTACAACACTGAAACATCCAAAGGTGTAACAGTTGTGAAACACTGAAACCTCCAAGCTGTACAAGTTTTGAAGTCAAGGCCAATGGCAATGGTCTCTGGCTGACTAAATTTGCAGACAATTACAAATTTGGAGTTGTTATTGAATCCCACACTGATACAAATGTTCTCCAGGAAGGGTTGACACAGACAAACAACTGGTGTCTGAGCCATGGACTAAAACTAAATGCCAGGAAATGCATAATAGTATCCTTTGGGAAGTCATCCATCCCTTGCAACTATCATATTGGCAACACACCCCTTAGAGTTGACTCAGTAGTCAAGGACTTGGGACCACACACATAGACAGTAGCCTAACCTTTGACCATCACATTTCTACTGTAGTGAGGAAATCATTCTATGCCACACAACATATAAACAAAGGTATGGCATCTAGGTCCACGAAAGTCATTGTTCCATCTATTTAGCATTCATCAGGCCTGTCATTTAGTGCAATGCCCAGTTGGGTATGAACCTAACTGGAAACATTCAACAAATGGAACATCCACAGAGGTTCCTCACTAAAAGAATACAGGGTGTAAGTAAAATGTCCTACGCAGACCACCTCAAAGCCCTATCCCTGTATTCTGTCTCTTACAGGTTGTTCAGGGGAGATCTATGCCAGACCTTTTCAGAGATTTGGGATGCATGGGAAGGCTTAAAAATGCCCTTGTGGTTGTTAACCTAGTAAACACCTATGACCCTATATACACTAAAACCTCCAAATCTGATTCTGCTTGTGCCACGCTATAATGAATTCATCTACTGGTGGTCTCCACCACCTTAATATTGACAGCTGCCCTCCAAACAAGCCTTGGAGTAATGGCCAGCCTTCGAAGCAGAACCCTTAAAAAGCTTTCCTTAACTAGCAACAAGGCCTTAATGATCCACAATAGGAATCTATGCTTTGGTAGTATACAAAATCTTCTCCTCCGTACCAAATGTATGACTAAAGTGTGAGTTACACCACATTCTGACTGAGCATCATTAAGATTCTTCCACTACAAACTTCTGTAACCTTATTAAATAATCTCAGCCTTCATTGAATTAAGACCCAGAGAAACACTCCCAGGCCTTAACTACTGTTCTTCTGGCTGCCCATTAAATGAAGTAATGGCCCAATAACATGACCTTCTTTCTACCTACAAAAAAACTAAACAGATTACATCACAAGTTCAAATGCCTTAGGCTAGCTACCTAATATAGGATAAGACTGCATTAGAAACCTATCTGCCAGCTCTCTTAATATACTCAGTTGACCTACCTTCCCTGGCTAAATCAGTTCCCCTGAGAATCCTGAATAAGACCATAAAGCTGTCCTAATCATAAACTGACCTGGTGACAGTGGCCTGCTCTTCCAATATTGGAAAAAAAACTCTTGTTTTACTTGAAACGAATGTCTTCCAAGTCAAGCCACAAGCCAATGGACACAAAAGTAAATCCCTTTCCCTAGCTAAAAACACCTACTGCCTTTTACTAACCTGGATAATTTTAGACTTGGTTAACAATAACAAAACACTTGCAACTGTTGAGATTACCTAACAATTCACTAACCAGAAATGTCCCTGTATACATGAAAATGGCCAGTAATGACCACAAAACATATAGCTCAGAAGAAGTTGCCAAAGCATAAAAACATCTTAACCATACCTCCTAACTGTTCAGATTTTTGACTTATATTTTGGTCTGTTCCTCATAAAATTTGTGGTTTTCTGGATTTTTGTGGCAAATCAGTTAGGAATGAATTCACTAAATAACAAAAGGTATTTGACTTTCAAACTTCATAACCTTCAGAAAATGCATGGTAATACAATACCTTTCATTCTAGCAGCTTTTTAAGTTTATAAGAGCAATATTTAAAAGTTGTCCTTATTTTCTGGGCTTTGTCCTCCCATTATTTTTGGCCTTGTACAGATTTGTCTGTGCTAAAAGGCTGAGAGGTATGCTCTTAACAAAACTCATAAAAATGCTTAATAATGGAATCCTACCAACATCTAACAAACCTCAATCTTTTTCCAGCCTCTCAATGCCCCCACAATGCACCAATGTTTGGTAAAATTGTTGACCCCTACAAATCTAGTACTGCACCTAGAGCTCCCAAATGAACCTCAATTATTATAATTGCTTCTTTTTGCTCCTATCTGTAAACTAAATACCTGGCCAACAATCTCACAGATGATCTCTGCTTAGGCCATGCTTGTCTTCTTGCAAATACATGAAGGAAGACAAAGCTGCAGTATACAATTGTTTGGTAGACTTAAAGCATGATTGCTGCACTAACTAATGTACTACCCCTACCCAACAATCCAGACCATGTCTGTTAGTGGCCAGCTTCTGAAATTTGCAGAATTGAAATTAGAATAAAATGTCACTAAGTACATTAGGACACCCTGATATGTGCCTATCTCATGGCTAGTATTTGGAACTCTCTAGCCTGTCTGAGTTGAAAATCACTCTCCTATTCCTCAGCACCCATTGCTGCACAACTGTGCCACCCTTACACACACACACACACACACACACACACACACACACACACACACACACACACACACACACACACACACACACACACACACCAGTATAAGCTCTAAAATGTAATATTTATTTTCTAATTTGCCAACCAGGTTTCAGGCAAACACTTGTTAAACCATTCATCCTTCAAAACAAACCCAGTACCCAGACCTTCCACTGCATCTGTGTACTATTGCTACTCCTTGGAGGAATCTTATTCTCCTTACTAGAAAGCCACTCCATTGAACTGTTGGGGAAAATCCACCCAAATGGCCATGTCTTACTTGACCATTTTAGGTACCCTGACTCACTGATGCTTACTTCTGTTTCTCCTGAACAGGTTAGCTAAGAGTCTCTTACACACTCTCCCAGAACCTACCACCTAGAATATGAAATTCAGGAAGCCAAGCATGTCCATAACCTTTTCCTGGCTTCATGTCATGTATATTCCAGTTTACCCTTCATCCTAACTAACTTTTCCTGAGGGAGGCATAACACTGCAGTTCTGAATCAGTTTCCAGCCCCCAACAATCTTTCTGCCACCCTTTCTTGATTAACCTTTTCTAGTGGTATCACCTATTCCCAGAACAACTGGACAAAGTAGTGTTGTGGCTGAAATGGGTCAATAGATGAGTGTCCTACCCAGTGAGGAAATAGTTAACAGATAATATAAGTATTGCCTGCTAACCATCACCAACTAGCAAGAAATCACTGTAATACTGCATTGCCCTCAAGCTCTGTACACATGCAGTGTAATGCTGCACTGAACATCTTAAAGGTGGTAAAGAATGCTATATAGCCCATTGAGATGTCAAGATATTACCCACTCCCCCTCGACACATGCCCAAAGCTGTCCAGACTTCTTCTATAGGAGACAGCAGCCAAAACTGCTTCAATATCAGGTTTCACCATCCATGAATCTGAAAAGCTCCTAATAACCTAAACTGTTTAATGTAATGAAGTGTATTATACATTAACCTCCTTGTGGAAGGAAAGATGATAAATGAGGTAGAATTCATCCTGACCATTTTTTTTTTGGGGGGGGGGTCCACTGGTGAAATTCTAAAGCCCTGAGTAGAAAGGACTGAAAAGGTCCAAAGACTCAGATAGCCTGGCCTTCCTAATCTAACAATGCCTGGGCTATGTCTACACTGCTCTTAATCAAAGTCAAGATACTGCACACCTATTTACAATCCTCCCCCCATCTGTTGATTTAATAGAAAAAAACTACCTTTAATACAGTGCAAGATACCTCAGGCCACTACAGTAGTTGCAATGAGCATTAAGTTAGTTTAGACCTGTTAGCTCTGAATCTCAGTTCCAAAAGATGCTGTTGAGTTTTAAATAAGACACCCTACCTACCCACAGCTAGATACCTCACTTCCTATCCTAAACTTTTCCTAACCTGGCCAATCAATGAACAGCACCTATACATCAAGTTAACCACTCCCCCCACATGCATTCCCTCTGTCTCTATAAACAAACTGCGTAGCAACAGCCACAAGCAAGATTCACACCTTCTCAATAAAGCTTGAGTGCAGGGACAAAATATTTTGTAAGCTAACTCCATTTGTATGCAATGGTCAGGATTAAAGGGCGTTGTGAGTGATGAACTACAACCCAAGTGACCAGGTTTTCTTCTTCCATTGTAGATGCCCCTTAAGCAGACTGCTGTGCAATTTAAAACTTATCTAGGTTGGACCTGTGGAGCTTGTCTCACTAAGCCCACTTTCGCCACCACCATCACCACATATAAAGAAAATTTTAGCTCACAACGATTAAACTGATAAGAAAAATCAATAAAATAAAAATATATAAATATAGATATAGATATCAGAAAAAATGTCAAATTTTAACTGGATTCTGCATGAACTACGATTAAAACACATCTTGGATTGTTTTAGGCACTCCTTTCCTGGGCACTTCAGTAGACAGTACAGCACTCCTTCTTTTGAGGTATACCTGACACCTTATATACAGATCTGTTTTATTTTTCATATAAGCACTAATTATATAATTATATAACATCTCTTTCTAAGTACCTCATCTACTTGACCTTCATTGCACTAATTCCATTTCTAGACTCTCTGGACTCTTCCTGGAATACAGTCTTCACAACACTTCAGACACCTGAAAATTAAATCCTGAATACGCATTTAAAGATCTGCACCCAGTGAAACCTTCACATGAGACTTTGGTGCAGCAAGTTAAACAACACATTCTTTTAATTAACACACTCAAATAATGCACTGCTGCAGAAGTCAGTGGTATAGCAAAAAATGATATATATCTGTGTGTGTGCGTGTGTGTGTGTGTGTGTGTGTGTGTGTGTGTGTGTGTGCGTGTGCATGTGCGTGCGTGTGTGTGTGTGTGTGTGTGTGTGTGTGTGTGTGTGTGTGTGTGTGTGTGTCTGTGTGTGTTGGTTTTCCACCTTTTTACATATGCCTGTTTTCAATTAAACTAAACATCTTTCCACTCCCTAGTTGTCTAACTGTGCTACCCTGCTGTGCAGTCATGCAAATCAAAAGCAAGTCAGTAATGCAACCTTAGACTAAGTATATTTAATAATAAATAGTGGGGGGGTTAAGTCACTAAGACACTACAAAAACAGTGAGTATTTATAACTAAAAATGAAGCATTCTAACACCAAATCAGAATGCAGAAGAGTTTGGTTGAGCAGATGGATGGCAGTAAGCTTGTCAACAGGAAGACAATGTAAATCCTGCAAAAAAACAGCTTGCTAAAAATAAAATATTGTTCTGTGTATGATGGAGTGTACAAAATATCATACAGTCAGCAAATGACCCAAGCTAGGACCCATACATTAAACCAATAATGAAATCATTTGAATATATACAAACATATGAATGCGTATAGTCCATTGTGTACATATTAAAGATGCAACACCTACCATCTCTTATACAAAACAAAGAAACAATAGTTATTACCCTGCTTGGGATTCTCTTTGTTTCTGGACATCTTTCTAGAAAGCATCCCCATTCCCAACTGAATACGATGAATCACACCTATGCACACTGATCCTTCTTAAAGGAAAAAATACCACTTCAAAAATGAAGAGGAAAATCTTCAATATTTGAAGCAGAAAACTTGCTAAGGGAATAATGTTTTGCATTTCATTTTGAGCAAGCTTATTTTAAAAACACTAGTCAAAGGGTGATGGATTTTCTGGAATTCCTCCCTTGTGCTAAAAGAACCCATTTCAAAATGAACATTTTCCATATTTGATCTGTGCATCATTGCTTTCCGTAATATTTTTTTGAAGTCATTCAATTACCCAATGGCACTCCAGCTCACATATAAGCAAAAAAAAAAAAAAAAAAAAAAAAAATCAGAAAAGAAAAAATTTGCTTCACTGTTTGGATTTTTCTTAAAATGAACACATATTCTTATAGGTCCATAGATTAGTATTAAGCAAACTGCCTTTATGAGCTGAGCTAATTATCCCAAGTGAGAATCAGACCCTGCACTTTGTGCCTGTAAGGTAAACACCTTAACCACTATACCAACCTCCCTCCCTATATTGGCAGTGGTGGGATTTGATCCCACATCTCTAGACAGACTAGAGTTTTAAACCAGTGTCTTACACCACTTGGTCACACTACCTCATTCGAATATGTACATGTGTTTTCCTTTCCTCAGACAGGAAGTCAGACTAACCAATCAGCAACCAATTCAAGATCATTCATCAAAAAGTGGACAATGGGTGGTAGAACACTCTATATATTTCCTGTCCCAAAACACACACACACACACACTGCTAGATATGAACACTTGCAGTACACTCAATTAAAATTAGCAGTTTTACTTTGTAACCTTTAATTTCTGATAATGATATATAGTTACATTCTGATTATTACTGTGTGTTGTGTGTGTGTGTGTGTGTGTGTGTGTGTGTGTGTGTGTGTGTGTGTGTGTGTGTGTGCACATTTCTGTGTGTGTTTGTTTTGTACAGGAAATATATAGAGTGTTCTATCACCCATTGTCCAACTTCTGATGAATGATCTGGAATTGGTTACTGGACATAGATCTTTGTTTCTGCTTCTTTGCAAAGCCATACTCATATGATTTATCTATAAATGGATCTATTATAATGCATCGAATGTGCACAGTGTTGATGTTCATAATGTCGACATAAAGGCTTTTAAATGACAGAACATGAAACATTGACAGATAGTGCACATGCTCTATAGAATACAAAGTGTTTTTGCAGGGTGAGCTTCCTAAACCACCCATGTGGGAGGATATAACCACTCCCCCACACACATCCTGCTAATTGTGTGCAATAACTTTGCGATACCACAATCCCAGGGGAAAAGAAATATTATTCTACCACAGTTTTGTTGGTCTTGTGCACAAGTTGACCATCTGTTTCTGTCAAACAAATGATGTTGACCAAACACACAATTACATAGTGCATCTTCAATAAGTTATAATAACACACACACACATATCTATATATATGTATATATATATATATATATATATATATATATATATATATATATATATATATATATATATATATATATATATATATATATATATATATATATATATATATATATATATATAGGTCCACTTTTAAATGCCAAAATCTCAGGTTTTAAAAAAACAACCCAAAACACCAAGATTTCAGTATCTCAACATTTAAAAGTGAAAAAAAAAAAACACAAATGAACTAAAATAAAGTGTTTGCAGGGGGGCAAGTGCCCCTGCCTCCCCACACCCCCCTACTTAAATATATCAACTCTGAGATCGCACTACAGTGAAGAGAACGGTAAGTGCAACAGGAGCATTACTGTTGTCTTCACTGTTGCTCAATCTTAGAGTTGGCATATTTAAGTAGGTGGTGTGTGGGGGGTGCAGGAGTGCTTGCCCCCCTGCAAATACTTTATTTAAAGTGTCTGTCTTTTTTTTCCCCACTTTTAAATATCGAGATACCAAAATCTCGATGTTTTGGGCTTGTTTTTTTAAAACTCGAGATTTTGGCATTTCGGCATTTAAAACTGGACCCATATATATATATATATATATATATATATATATATATATATATATATATTGATTGCATGCTCATCTCACCAAATCACAAATGTTATTGAGGTTACCGTTTTCCCGCATTTTTGTGTAAGCATGGAATTAGCAAATAAATGAGATTTGGTAACAGACCAGTTTGTCCAGGTACATCTTCTGGTGGGGGTTTAGTTAGAAGTGGTAATGGGTATTAAGAGGTTAGGGGAAGAAGCTATTTGAGGGAGTGAGGAAAGGGTTAAACAGGAAAGTAGGATGACTGGGAGAAAATGAGGTAAGGGTAGGGAGGGAATTAATAGGTTTTGTGAGAGTGTAACTGGGTAAGAAATCACATTTTGGCATGAACTTGCTATATTGCAGGCTTACGTCCATGATGATGTAGGTACTTTGGTGGACAGGTAGGCCTTAGGTTAATGGTAGTAGGTACAGGTAATGGTTGTATAATGGAAGTTTTTTTTCTCTTGCAAATGCAGTGTTAGGGGGTTTCAGGCTTTGTGCAGTTTAGATTTGTAGAAGGTGTAAGATTTTCTCGCTGCATTTGACGATTGTTCCTGATCAGCTGGTTCTTTGAGTACTATGACTGGATTGCTGTGGCCATTTTGTTGTTTTTGAACTCCCAGAAGTTTGCGATTTTTTTTCTTTTCTTCCTCCTCTTGGCTCCTGGTTTATTTAGTAGTAAATTAGTGTTGGTGTGGAACTGGTTCCCCTCTCAGTTTGACCATTGGTTCTAGGGATTAGTCATTACATCTCCCACAGTTATTGTGTAGGGTTGTGGCCATTACTTAAATTTTAATGGTACCATTTCCTTCTCTGTTGTTTTAAGCAGTTTCATTCATGATTAGACTGGGAGTTGAGATGGCTGCCCTCCTGGTGCAGCCATGGGAGGTAGTGAGCCATGGTTACAGCTCCTGCAGTTGTAATACAAGGTTGTTGTCATTTTATGGTGTTTTTCCCCTCAGCTCATTAGTGGTGATAGCATGCAGCCTTACATAGTGTTTTTCTCTTCAATTAATTAGTGATGATGGTATGTAGCCACACAGTTTTTGTGGCTGTTTTTTCCAGCCGAGCCACGAATGATGATTAGGATGTTTTCAGGCAGCAATGAGGCACCTGTGAGTAACATCTGCTCACCACGCATGTGTGGTGGAGCAGTACTGCATGTTTGTATTGGGACAGTAATGTCTTGTTTGCTTTCCATTATAATTACATATTCTAATTTGGCTATCAAGTTTGTACTGAAGCTCTTACATAGCTACTATGGCCATCCTCATATGTTTTGGAGTACACCTTAGGACTACTTTATTTAGCTTTCATCGCTATCTCTACTCAACCTGCTGTCTTTGATGTTGCCACTAGCACATCTGGTAATCCTCACCACTTAGAAGTTAAGTCTTTGAAGAAAGTTAGCAGTATGATGCTTAGCTATTATGAAGGTTGTATGTAAAGACACTTAAGATCACTTTTGTCCGTGAAATGAAGTTCATCTGATAAGGAAAGAATTCAGTGATCCATTTCAGCCATCCAATGTAAAAAGAATATGATCCGTTTCGGTCATCCGATGTAAAAAAAAAAAAAAAAAAAATACACATAAGATGGCACATGAAAGTTGATTGGGGGAGGCGTGCATTCATGCAACAAATATAATTTGTAATGGAGTGTGGCTTTATTCATAAAACTAAACTCAACAGAGGTGCAGAGTTTAAGCATCCACATTAAGGTAAAAAAAGTGGTATCGCAAGTGGTTTCTATTAAAAAAAAATCATTGTTAGTGGAAATGTCAGATGCTTAAAGTTGGAAACAGAATTGGAAGATGAGGTGGCTCTGGGATGAGGAAAGGTCGGTGAGGCCATCTTATGGGGGGAAATTTGTTGATGAAATCTCAGTAGACTTGACAATTATTCATTTCTTTAGGTTTATAATGTGGATGTGGGAACATCACTTCTTGATGCAGGGAGCCTAGTGCTCGAGTCTTGATTTTCACAGAGTGTTCAGAATTTCGCCTCATATTTTTGGTCTGTTCCTCATAACATTTCTGATTTTTCTGGATTTCTGTGGCAGGTCGGCGAGAATCGGAAAAAAAGAGGGAGCAATCACTAAAGGGAAGAAAATTGTCCCCTCGCTTGCAGGAGATTTACAGTTACCTCATAATTTTACATCTGACACTGTTGTTGGTAAACAATGACAGTGACATTTGTAACATTCTGCTTTTCTGGCACATTAGTAGCATTAATTTGAGACTGATGATGGTAAATAATGACTATAATAGGAGTTTCATATTTCATAACCTTCAGAAAATCATGCTGGTGTGAAATCTGCTTTCTAGGTTTATTTGATACTTGCCCCTAATGTTGGCACCTTTGTCCCATGTTTAAGAGCAGCTTGGTTCAGATTTCTTGTTCTACGAGTTTGAGAGGTATGGTTTGAGATGTATGGCTCGCACACACTTTTACTGTTATTTGCAGTGAGCAGACATGGCTATTGCTCAGATCTAGCAGGATGATCAGATTTTCATGCTTTAAGTCCATTCTTCATTAAGCTTGGGAGGGTTCCCGATTTTCAGTCCTCAGAACTGACAGGTATGTTCAGGCAGATGTTTAGGGGTTGGCATAGTAATAATGTGCTTGCCTCATGGAAACAAGGTAAAGGGTTTGATTCCTATTTATGATTGAGGGTCATTGGGGGTTTCAGAGTCAGTTATTTATGAAGGGGCTGAATTCATAAGTTTTCTATCACTTTCTTTAACAGTTGAGGGAAAGACAAGCATTTAGCAGGAGGGCACAGATAGGGACTCACTTCTAACATTGTTCTTAAAGTTGGGAAAGTGCTTATGTGTTAGGAGTGGGGTAGACAGGCAGTTTTTGGAGTGTGGGGTTGGGGTTTTAAGGAAAAGCATTCCTTGACTTCTAGCAGCATTTCATTGCCGATTGACTGACTAAGAGGCTTTAGGAGTATGTTCATAGCTCTCAACCTTCCATCTACAAAATGAGGAGCATTATCTCTCATAATGTGGAAAAAAGGGGCAAAGTGTGGTACTCTTACTAATGAATTGCTAACAACTTTAACTAAGAAGCTCATTGAATGGTTAAAATGTGATAATTTTATTTGTAGAATAGGCCTTTAATGAATTAATATGATGGTGTTCTATTTACTATTGATATCAGTTAAATTGTGTGCGGGATTACTTGCTGGCATATTCTGGTAGTGCTTGCCTACTGAAATGCTCCTAAGATTGTTTCTGCAAAATTGGTAACTTGGCCCATATAGTGTGGTATTTGATGGTTTATGGTAATCATGAGGTAACCCAGTTATTATGCTATTTAATTAGCAATCATCTGAATGCCTCATTTTAAATGCATGGTTTAGTTACTGCTGTTTGTGTTATAACACCATTTTGCTGCAGTATGTCCCCTTACTGGCTGTGGAAGGATTTGCTGAGGAATAAGACAGTGCTATGTTATTGGGGATAGGGGATGCGAGGGAGTTTTTTGGTGGTGCAGTTGATGAACAAGTTAGGCCCTTGGCAGTGCCTAATGTGGTCATTAAGACATTTATTTTTATGTGTGTGCAGAGGATTTACAGTTTTCTTTTCTTTACAGATGGGGAAGTGCAAAGTTTGCATCAGCTGGTGACCTGAAGGTAGAGTACCCAACAGGTGATAGAGGTCGCTGCAGTGGATGAAGGAAGTGGTTTTTAAAAGGTACTGGATGCTGCTGCAGTGGCTGTTCCTGCTGCTGGAGTGGTGTGTAATGAAGTTAAAGATGGGGAAGCACAGAGTGGGCATCAGTTGGTGGCTGGAAGGAAGTAGATTTGAAATGTGATGGATTCAGCTGGGGTGGACATTCCTGCCACTGGAGTGGTGCACAGTGAGGTTGCAGGTAATCCTACTTTACTCATTAAAGCACATCAGTATGCAGATTGGGAGTAATGTGGGTCAGGTGAGGATGAGGTATGTCAGGGGCAGGAGCAGTTTTGGGGATTGTTATTGGGAGTTTGGGGTTGCTCTCAGATGGTATGGAGTTACAACAATGTGAGATTGTATTGCATTTTATGGGCATGGTAGTTGTGTTTGAATTTTCCTGTGGCAAGACTAGGCAAGAGGTTGTTCAGTAACCATGTTACTTTGAGAGTGTAGCACTGTTCTCCATTGGATTTGGCAGCAGTGAGTGGGACTGTAAGACTAGGTACAGGGTTTGACAGAGCATCCAAGGTATGTTTGTGTGTTGGAATGAGCGAGGAACTGCATACTGTTTGTTTAAACAGAAGCTTAAAGGTCCAAGCAAGAGGGTTACTAGTGGATATAGGCCATGGTTTTTTAAGAAAGAAAAAAAAAATGAGGGGTGAAGGTTTGGGACAAGGGTCGATTATGTCACAGAGCTCATCAGGCTCCTGGATTTTACATATTTGCAAGGGAATGGTTTTGGCTTGTTGGCTGGCAGGATGGAAGGATGTTTGGAGAATGGATGTACAAGATGGAAGAACATTTGGAGGAGGGATGTTACCATTAGTTAGTTTCAGTTTGGCTAGCATTGTAGCTTTAATAGAAGCTGTGGAAAAAACTGTTAATTTTCATTTGGACAGTAGGGTAGTGGTATGAGGCCCAGGTGTTGTCAGGATAGGTGTTAGGTTGGCTTGGAATTATTAGATGTGGTTCAGGATCCCAGGACAGCTGTGGATAGGAAGGTATATGGTAGGGCATTGCAAGATTTTGTTAATTTGTGTTTAGGCTTGGGAGCAAGTTTAGGCAGTTCAGATGGTCAAGGTGGCTTTAGCACTGATTAGTATAGTTGCACAGGTGACAAAGTTATGGGACTTTACTAAATGTGGGATGGTGAGTCATATGTTTGAAGGGTTGGGGTAGGTTTGATAGTGCGAAGACTGACAGACTATGGCTATTGACAAGATAAGTTTTGTTTTGAGGGTTGGCATTGGTAAATGAAGGTTCACTGGGTTACAATTGGAGGGGTATCGGCATTATGGTGGACTGAATTCATTAACAGGGTGGTGCATTGGTCAGCAAATCCTATGTGGTCATTGGATGTTTGCTTTGTAATAGATGGTGGGTATGGTGGGTAAATTAATATTAAACTGATTTGTTGGAAAGGTAGTCTCATTTGGTCATTATTACATCCTTTCGGTAGTTAAAGGATGCTGCAGTCAGGCAGGGTGGCATGTAGTTGGGCTTCCTTTGTTTTGGAAGGTGTTGGGCTTTTTAGTGTTTTGGTGGTACATTTGGCAGGTAATGATCTGGGAATAATTACGAAGCTACTATTGGTAGTTAGGATAAGTGAAGATATGTTTGATTTACAGAGGTTTTATAAGGGTATGGGTATTACTTTAGCTTTGGAGAGGGATCATTGGTTTAATTTCAGCTGCTTAGGCAACTGATTGCTTTATAAGATAGGGTTTTGGCATATTGACAGGGATCTAGTTTGGTTCATCGTGAATAGAGTACACCAAATGATGTTTGGCTTCAACCTTTTTAACGTACAGTTTGGTTTGTTTAGGAAGGTTGTTGGGAGTTTTGGTATGAAGGAGCGGGGACAGCCTAGTCAGCCTGGTGGTCAAGAAGAGGGCCAGGCTTGTCCCTTTTCTGTTCCTCCTCTGGTGCTGGATGTTCATTTTAATGAGTTGGGAAATGCAAGTGAGTGGTTGGACACTGCTTGACAAGTAAAAGTAAGCAAGCGGAGGTAAGGACGCTGCTTATTTGGTTGGATATTTATTTCAATGAGCTGGAAAATGCAAGTGAGCGGTTTGACACTGCTTACTGAGTAAAAGTAAAAGAGCAGAGGTAAGGAGATTCTGCTTACTTGGTTGGATTGTTAATTCAATAAGTGGAAAATGGAAGTGAGCAATGGGGCACTGCTTTATAAGTAAAATAAGTGAGCTGGGGTAAGGATGCTGCTTATTTGGTCAGAGTGAGTGCGATCACTCTGCCCTAAGTTAACAGGTACATGGATGTTTATGCTGTGATTATAAATGAAAATATTAGTTGGTCTATCAAGTTATGTTTATGGAATTTTAATAAAGGTTGCCAAATGTCATTTGGAGTGATGTGTGCTTATTGAGGGAAACCGGGACAACTGGACCTACATAGAAGGTGGAGGGAGGAAAAATTAGTGGTTTTCAGTGACATGAATTCTAATTAATGGCACCTTCTGAAATTTCAGTTGATAAATTGACATTAATCATATATGCATGTGTCTGTGTGTGTGTATGTGTGTGTGTGTATATGTGTGTGTGTGTGTGTGTGTGTGTGTGTGTGTGTGTGTGTGTGTGTGTGTGTGTGTGTTCTTCTATCATATTATGATCTTTTTTGTTGTAACTGTGCCTCAGTATCATTAAGCAGTTAGCATTATTTTTCAGTTTGCTATAACCCACATGATCTTATTATAGATGACACAATGTAATTTTTATAGTTGGAAAATGTTGTTTCCATAATATAGTCAGTGTCCCCATTAGATAATATAGCTAGTTCAAAGTCTTCTTACCTCTTACACTTTATTAGCTTGAAGCTGTTAAGTATACATGTTCTACTGGAGAGCACATCTAAATGATTTGCTTTGTTAAACCCACTTTTTAAGCTGGTATGTCTACAGCCCTTTTAACAAATGTAATCATTTATCATCGATGGTTCACTTCTGAAAACTAGGCTCTGTCTCCAAGCATTCTTTATGAAATAGCAATTCCTTTTGTTAATGCTATAAATGGCTTTCACTCTCCTCCAGTTCACTAACAGACACCACAACATATGAAACTGAGAGTCATGTTTGTGAAAAATAAGACAAAAATGCAATGAGTCTCGATACTCATGTAATGCCATTGTAAGATTTTTATCATATATATATATATATATATATATATATATATATATATATATATATATACAATTCTTATACCTTGGAGGAAGAGAGAGAGGAAATAGATCCTCAGACGTAGTCTGTATATTCTCCTGATAACAGTTTCATTTGCAATTCAAGGGATATTTATGGTCCTTAGGATTTAATTAAGAATCTCCCCCAATCCATTGCTGTTGACCTTCACAGTATCTTGTGAGGTATCAGATTTTACAAAAATAACAGAAGGAAATATAGTAACATTTCACAGACAGAAGGAATGGCATGCTCAGAGACTCTGATCTGAGGTACAGGGGAGAAACAGATATATAGATACAAATACTTTTTATATATATGGAATTTTTGGAGTGAGATTAAAATGAGAAAAGTCCAATCTGAGATAGGGAAAAATGTGATATGTAGGTGGGTTATTCTTTTAGTCAGTAACTGGCCATACAGTGACCAGATGGCAAATTATGAGCATGCCATGAGGATTCATAGTAGATTCAGGTCTGTGCCCCCATATTGCCTGCTAATTTAAAATAATAGCACTGTAACTGTAAGAACTTAAAACATTTTTTAATTCAGCTTTTTACAGTACATTCTTGGTGTGTGTATTTTTTCTTAATAAGGATGTGTATGCATGCATGCATGCATGCATGTATGTATATTGGCATAGGGTTGGGATGCTGCTGAACCTTCTTGCAATATGTTTTCAATACCTGTGTGTTTAAAACATTATTATGTCTACTTTAAAGCCAATGTCAGAAGATCTAAGCTTTTTGCATCCTGCACCATTAATATTTAAAGTGCTGAAGCAGGAAGATAATCAATTGACTTGATAGTAAACCGTACTATTAAATAACAACCTATAATGAAGTGGTAAAATTAACAAACTTCAAGCAGTATTTGTAGGAATGTATGCTGTCCCTCAACTTTAGGGCCAGTGGTTTTTAATCACTTACTCATATATCACAGTTATTTATTTCATTGTTGCTCTACAATATTGTCTCATATTCCCAGTTACTCATATCATTTCTGGATTCATAAGGGTGTAGGCTAGCATTGCTCAAACTGTAATATGCTCGAGAGGGATCAGACATACTGTCCTCAGATAAAAAAATGGGATAGATTTTATGGCTCATCTACCTGCAGTTGGGGTGGAGTTCCTTAAGTGTCAATATCCTGAAGAAAAAATGCTGAGGAACATAACTTCAGTTTCTATTTTACATAGGAAACCATTGCCTGTGCATTTTCTAATTATGCACCAGCAATGACTTATGTGTTTTGGGAGATTTCTCCCTTCTTTGAGTTTGTGACTGTCGAGTTCATATATATATACAAATTCGAAGAGTAGGGAAGGGGTGACAGTGGAAGGCTTGCCCTTCTGAAAATAAAACATTATTTTGTCATCTTCTTGTGAGTTGGACATTATTTATTATTACTTCTAATCCTCAGGATTTTGGAAATCAACATTTCATAGTAAAAACAAACTTACACTGCATGTCATTGACTCTTCTTTCTTTGAGGTGTATTGACCTTGTTGCACAAATGTTAAAATAAAAAAGTTCGAGTGAAGCAAGTATTGCAGTTCTAGTGCAGTGACGTATACATATTGTTGCTCTTGCAGTAGAGTGCACATACCAGACCTCATGATCATGTACTGTATTACTTTTGCTCCTGGCCTCTGCCACCTTTCAGTAATGCAAATGACTAGGCCACCTCCTTTCCTTCTTTCCTGCAGGACTGTTGACCTTGTCCTGGCCTGCACTCCCATTCCTCAGCACACTCATTCAACATTCTGCTGCTACTTGATCAAGGCTACTGTAGCTCATAATTATGATTCGATGCATGTGCACAGTGGAACTAATAAAGGCATGGAATTTACACAATGCATTAGATTCTACAGAAAAGATGGATTATGGAATTTGAACAACTCAGTAGTTTCCGATCACAAGAAAATAAAAGGGTATGGCTGTTTTATAGATTGAGAAATTCCTAAATTATTTATCTTAAGTGAGTAAAATCCTGCCTTCAGAAATCTGATCATCTGCATTGCAATTAATTTAGTTGTAAATAAAAGCAAAATAAACACATTGCAACAAGTGGTATGCGTACAGTGATCGGAAATTTCCTCTGTTTTCATATCTTAATTTTGATAATTTCTCAAGTAAAAGAAAATTTGTCTTTGCTTCTCGAAAATTGCTTATATCATTATGCACCAACATATACACATATATTGAGTTGTTCATAAATATCTCATCATATCCTGATAACTATCAATAAAGAGGGAAAACGTTCTCTATAATGTTTCATAGTTAGCAGTTTAACATCATATTGGTATGGTGAAATCCATTTATTTAACGACTTGGACAATATTGTAGAACTACTGCAGTAAAAACATAAGTAGTGTATTTCCTTCTGTACCAATAACCACTTATTATTAGCTAATTTATTTAAATGTAAATAAATAGTAACCATTCATAATCATCTGACAAGAGTTTAATATCAATCTGGTAGAAAAGGATAATTAAATAACTAGTATTAGTAATGGGAAATTTTGTGTTGCTGTCATTTGCTTATTATGACATTTCTGAGAAGCTGCTTTCTTTGGATACTGCATGCAGCAAAATAAAAGTATGTATGCTCCATTTTCCAGACACTTCTCATCTTATTGCATGTTCTATTATTATCAAGTGAAATTTACAAAAATATTTTTAGAATATCTATAAACAGTAAAGAAGGGTTTGAATATATCTTTTGTTAAACAATTGCATAGACACATTTCCATAAATTTTGCATGATGTGTAATAATACAATGTTCAAAAATTATGGGAATATTTCGAAAAATAGCACTTATTGCTAATGTATGTGTTTTCACTAATGCAGGGCAACCTTTTATATTACCTTGCCTTTTATAGAATGTTTGTGACTTCATTTAATATTTACTTCATTATTCTTGCGGAAAAATGAAACTTCCACTTGACAGTGGCATATTGTTCTGTAGAAATTGGATGTGTTATTTCTAAACAGTTACATGAAAGTTCTCACTGTCTCTATTCTGTGTGTAAACAATCCAGATACAAGAAGAATAGATGTATGGAGACATGGATATTGACATAGAAGATTCTAAATTATATTCTACATGGATAAGTGTTAAGTAGCTGTATGCCAAGGGAATGAATAAAGAAAAACATGAAAAATTCAAGACAGCTCCTTAACAAAATTATCTCTTTTATACTAAGTCTATATTTTACTGATATTAAGGAGTATTCTAATTAAAAAAAAATCATACAGAGAGGTAGGCTTCATATAATGTCAAAATGTCAGAGAAAATATGCACATAAAATATAACCTGATTAATCATGTTGCTATAATTATATAAGCCAAATTGTTCCAAAAACTGATTTGAAGTACAGTGGTTTCTTTAGTACCAACATTTCAGATAAGTCTTAACTTTTTTATTTGAAATAATGACAACAGTTGGAAATACAGATGCATAACACACTGAAAAAAAATGTCGAACATCTGAAACAAGTGGATGAATACGTTTGGATATTGAGATTTGGTAAAGAAAAATTGTGTTCTCAAACCCAACAAATATAATGTACAGTGAAGCTAAAATGACTACAACTTTTGCTGCCCTTATCTCTGCGGTGTTCTTGCTGCGAGTTCTTAAGTCACTTCGTATATTTGTTACTTGCTTATTGTGCATAAACAACATGAGCACTATAGTTGCACTAACAGTCATCATTAGAAATACAAATATAAAATCACGCACAAACAAAGAAAATGTGGTAGCCATAAAAGTCAAATAATCAGAGAAAGTGATTGCACAATATCCAAAATAGAATGTGTATTCAAGATCTGTAGAATTTAATATTGATACTGTGTGTATGAGTGGACTGACTTCTGTCAGCATATTTAGCAATAATATAAAAAAAAAAGCAATTATTGTATATTGTGTTAATTTACGTTTCAAAACAAACAGCCGGGATGTAGTAGGAGAAAGAATTATGCACTGAATACAAACCAGAATGGAGGTCACACAGATTGCCATTCCACGTGATGTCCTTGCTAAATACAAAAGAACTTTACATCCATCATCACTGTATAAATGTTTAAAACCGAAAACTGCTAACATTGTTACGGGAAACCCTCTTGTCATAATTAATACTAAGTTTATTACAGCAATTGTAGATACTATAATTTCTGTTAACAGTAAAGGAAATCCAGAAAATGATACAAAGATAAATGCAGAGAGAATTATCAAATTACCAGGAATTCCAGTTATTACCAATACACAAAACACTGTCCCTTTAATGATATCATACAGTTCCATAGTTATCAGATTCAGCTGTACCTGGAATAAGAAAAGAATGTTGATTAGATTATTGAACAATTTTTAATGAGAAACATAAAGCAATCTGCATAGTAATCATAATTACATTATGTCAGTTTCATGGCTATTGTAATTATATAGTACAAGGACACTACTAAATTAAATTGAAGCAGATTTTAATTTTATTACAGGATTTGTTCTAGTTATACTGTTTCCAGAAATTGTGTTACATAAAAAAAATAGTATATTAGAAAGAGAACATGAAGGCAGCCTGGAATTTGCTGAATATTTACTATATTGGTTAGTGATAGCTATTATTGTGCCATCTGCATGAAAAAAAAAAAAAACACTTATCGAGATCAGTCACCTGAATAGCATTTGACAGAACTTGGGAAGGTATGATGGGGAGGCAATGAATAACCAACAGCCCATTTGCTCACAGGGTCCCACATTCTTTAGAGATGCATATGCCACCACTACACGTTTTTTAGAGATTTACATTAACTGGAGGGATGGATGGGTCTGCAAATAATAGTCACCTACAAGGCATTCAACCATATGCTAATTTGCTCCATTCAGTGATAGGGTGGCTTTGTTATTCATGATGTAGTTTCATAGCTATGTTGGTTTCCTCTGATGTATATAGCCAGTCTATCTAAATTGTGTGTTCTTTTCTCAATATCTATAACACATCTTAGTCTATCTAGATATCTGACTTTCGATGCATCTTTTTTCTGCCCATTTATGTTCATAAATAGGCATTTACACCACCTTTTGGATTTGTTTCATTCATCATCTGTCCTTCTTATTATCAGCATATGCATTTGTATTTGTGCATCCATTTTTACTCAGTTGCTAAAAAATAAATTAATATTTTGTTGGACAATTTTTTGGATACTGCATGTCATGATTAATAATTAACTGATATAAAAACAATAGTTTTAACCTAGACTAAGCATAACTAGATTATGCTACAAAAATAAATGTATAAAAATATATTGTTGACTTTCCAGCTGCCACTCCCACACAATTCAATACCTTGATATGGTTTCATAAATGTTATACATGTACACATTATGAAATAAATACCAGTTATGTACTTCTGTCAGTTTTTATTGAGTGTTTTTTTTTTTTTTTGCTTCTCTTCTCATTTCCTGTCTTTTCATCAAGTATCTAATATGTTTAAAGATATCCTTGTTAGGAAATACATTAAAAATAACATGAGGTTTTAAAGATAAAAAAAAAAGTACCTATAGTTATCAATAATACAGTTATGGACTTAGTCATGCTCTATATTCTAAAACTCCAGGTTTGTACATCTTCTAGATCACACTTTAAATCCAGATTAATTATATTCAAGTTTCTTTGTACAGAATCTCTAAAAAGGGCAATCTGTAGCCTACATGCATATTTTTTCAACCAATGTTTGAGACATTCTGCTTGCTATACTTTTATATCTTATTTACTTACTTTTGCAAAAAGAACTATATAGCATGTGTATGAAAAGATGTATTAGCAGTCATGGTAGTGGAATGATTAGTGTATTGAAATATGCAACTGAATGAGTAATCGTTCATTCGTTTTATAGTAGAACATCATTTTTAAAATGTATTAGTGCAATTAAATGACCAGATGCACCAAAGCTTACAGTATATTGCAGTTGTGATGATGGCGAAATAGTCATTCATTTTCACTTTCAGCAAAAAATGATTAGCTGACTGACAAAGTAATAGGCTATCAGAATCACCTTTATTAACAATGTAGCCATGACATGTCAAGGAAAGCGACTCCAGACTTATAGATGAACTCTAAAATATTACAAAATACTATCTATATTTCTTAAGTGTAATACAGAAATTCAAAGACATAATTGTACTGCAGCATTGCTGAACCCACAGATATTGTTTTATGTTTGCATATATTAAAAAAGGGTTGTTTATTGTTATACTTGTCAGTGCCATAGAAAACTTTGCCTTGTATATCACTAGTTTTGTAAGAATACTAGCACAAATAGGTAGACCATCATAATATACATTAATGTTAGTGTCTTAACTTTCTACTATAAGAGATACATGCAACATGTTATGTTTTTAGTACGGCTGCATCTGAGAAAGGCATGATACATTTTTGTACTAGACTAAACATCTAGAAGAAGTTTCATTCCATGGTTTCAGCACTTTACTAAATATAGTTATTTCCATGTATTGCAAATGAAGATAGCATGCCTGCTACTATCTGCAATAATTCATTATGAATAATATTTCTTAAACATAAACATTTCTGGTAAGAGCTGATAAGAAAAATGAAGTCAAATAGTATAAGCATTGACATTTTACTCTTACATTCACAATCACTTGACCTTAATACCATCACTTGTTACTACATTTTTGAATGACACAAATGAATAATGTTACCAAAATTTTATAAAACTTATTCTTACAAGTTTTTATTGAAATTCACTTTGTGTTGTATACTCAGTGTACATAAACATAATACATTTAGATATTAGATTCATACTAGGATGGAAAGTAATGACAAAGGTGCACATTGTATTCATACCTTTCAGCTGGTCTAGTATTCATGAATGCTGTATTTTTAAATTTTTTCCAAACACAGCAAGTTACAAGCTGAAACCATGCAGCTAGCTTCATTAAGGAGCAATCCAATGTAAGCCAGAATCAGAATGAATGATTTGTTCTTTACATATACAGAAAGTGTCTGATGTTTTTTACAAATTAACTGTCCAGAAGTGCATAATAAGCATTTGCTGTATATTGACAACTGACACATTAATAGTATAACGCCGGGTAAAAGTTAGTTTGAATAAACTGCAGATAAGCTTCTCTCAGTTGAAAATTCTAACTATGTAGCATATCCTTTCTGATCTTATAAAGTACCTTTTTATAATTGTTCTTTCTATATATACATATTGTTACACAAATGAAAACCATACGAGATGTATTCCCATAATAATTAAAAAAACCCTAAGAGATGCTTAATATGCTAAAACACAGATAACTCACATATGATGTAGTACTGCAATCCATAAGAGAGTTATTCCCATAATAATTAGCACCCCTTAAGAGATGTGTAATATGCTCAAACACACATAGTGTACATATAATTTAGTACAGTAATCAGAGAAATCTATTTTAGTTAAGCCTAAAAAAAACTAAATTCTTGCCTGTGTTGACTTTTAAAAGTAATCTTTATTGAAACAAACAAATCTCCAAAGTGAACAAGTAAATAATTTTGAAAGAAAAACATAGAAAATAAAATAAAATGAACAGAGAAAGGGAGGCAGCTGCAGTATCTACTTACCTGTGCTTTACACTGTATCATGTGTAAAGTTTTCAAAATATACTCAGTGACGTGTAATCTAAAACAAGAAAAAATAAAAATATCAACGATTCCAGGCAGAGATTTTACTCCCTTCATTCTTTCATTGTTTACAGTTAATTGCTACGCTCTAACTGAATTATAAGATGATATTTGATTGAGTCCCAATGCTATAAAAAGGTGTAGCAATACTGGGTTATATTTTCCATTTGTCATACTCGCTTCCTGTATCCCTTTTAGACTGGCCACAATATGCTTCCACAATTAAATGTTAAATATAAGATGGTGAATTACAATTTTGTATGCCAACTTAAAATGCCTTTGGTAATGTTGTGGCTTCTTCTAGCAATTTCTAAAGCCAAAAAACAGTATATGATATAAGAATGGCACTGAGCATGTTGCTGCAGGTATTGCAATGATACAAATTGTTTGTCTAAATGGACACATCCAGTACACAAGCATATAATCTGCTTTACTCTGGCCACATATCCAGCTGCTATGTGATCCCATTCACCTAGTTGCTTATGAGATAATTGCCATATATGGGTTCTTTTAAACTGAAGAATGATAGGACTTGTGCAGTATTACATTTTTACCATCTGAGGGTTTTTCCTACTCATGTTGTATGGTGCCTTTTTTTCCCATTTAAACTCGATATATGCAAAAATGTTTCCCTAAAAAGAGGGTATTCTTTTATACAGAGTAGATATTCCACCCATGGCTAATTATTGGTTGAGTGCCACGTTACTATATTCGGTTTTGATATGTATATTTGCAGTTTTGATATAGTTAGTCAAATTCCCCATTTAGAAATATTACAACCACTGCAGTTGCTTTTTTTTACACCTCTAATTAGAGTCACTAACTTCTAAATATGGAAACTCCACATTTATCATGTTGTTACAAAAGTAGGAGTCATTGCCAGTTGAGTTCTGCCATCTGATTTCTCTTTGTTCTTTCTTGTATGTTACTTGGTACCAGACCCTACCTCATCCATCAGGGTCTATATAAAATCAGCGAATGCTTAAAATAGCAAATGCTGATTTATCGACCCTTTAAAAGCAAAAGCTTGAAATCCCAAAGACATGGAATAGCAATTTTTTTCCCAAGTAAAATAATCAGTGTTCACCAAAACAAACAATAAACTCTTCAAAACACTAATTAAAGTGGGGGGCTTTGTCCCCCACCCCCATACTTAAATATACCAACTCCAAGATCACACCACAGTGGAGGAAATGGCAAAGTCCCGAAAACATCCCAGCAATTTTTTTCCCTGGGAAAAAAAAAATCGCTGTTCCGGGTCTTTGGGATTTCAAGCTTTCACTTTTAAAGGGTTGATAAATCAGCATTTGCTATTTCAAGCATTTCCTGAATTAATATATACCCTTCCATCATTCCAGATTTTCACTTTAAGTTGCTTTTATCAGTGTTGTAACCTTCTCCTCTTATCTCCCTATATCCCAGACATTGTAACTCTTTATCACCTATTCCTTTATTTTTTTTTTATTTCAGCCATTTCCCTGTGCCCCCAACGTGGTTCAAATTGATGCCAGTCTTGGGGATATTGCATTTTAGGTGCTACTTAAGCTTACCAAGTATGGATATGGATTTCTTCTATCCTATCCTAACCAATCTACAATCCACCATTAAAACAAAGCTATAGCTCTGGTACAACAAAATTGCTAGATTTGCTGCTAACCAACCTTATAACTCACACCACTGCATATGTCTAAAAATCTTCAACTGGCTCGAGCTACCTCACCATCTCCACCTCTCCCAATTTCTCCTCTGTCACTTCATAATAAATAAAACTACTGCCTTTTCTTCCATTGCTCCACTCCTCACTTTCTATACACCATATCCCTCACTCCATAGCTCTCACCAACTTCTGTTTGAAATCTACAAGCCTAAAAATTCATAGGTCATGCTCTGTACAGCTATACTGTTCCTCTAGCCTGGAACAAAATACCTATAGCCATCTGATCTGTCTTAAACAGTCTCAGCTTCAAGAAAATCTGATGGGAAAATCTCTTTAACTCCTGTCTCTGCCTCTCTTACCCACTAACCTCTCACCCACCTATCTCACCTTTATTCCTCCCACTCTACTTTTCACTCCCTTCCCTAATCCCTTTCTACCCCCTATACCCACTATTCTCACTTTCTTCTATGCTACACACTTCCCCATACTTGCTGCTAATCATCCACTATCCCCACTCCCACACCCCTGCTAGTCATCCTCCCTCTTCCATGTCCCTCCACTCCTCCCCTGTACTCCCATCCTTTTTTCTGTTTATACAGCAGCTACAGCCTTCTTTTCTTCTCCTCATCTTCTTCCCATCTACTTGTACAATATCTCTGCAAATAGCTCTGCTGTCCCTGCCAACTTATCTGCTGTTGTAACTTACTTCTAACTTCTAACCTTGCAATTCTCCTTGACAACTTTCCCTATCTTTCTACTTCACTACTAAATCTTCCATACATACTCATACCTTCTTTAACTTTACAATGTTTAATCTACTTATGTCTGTTAATTATGTACATTTAAAAAAAGTATCATTTGTATATTTTATTATTTTTTTTATTATTTTATTTAACATTTTTGTTTACCAGGAAGATCTGACTGGGTCAAGGACCCATTTTCAGTGGAGGCCTGGGAAGAAAAGCGTCAAATAAATACATACAGTTAAAACATAATACATAAACAAGACAATAGCTAGTATTAAAACACATCTAAAATAAGTGATGAATACTACATTAGTACAGATAGGTAGATACAATATTAGAACATGTACTAGATAGGTGAAATTAAATGAAAGTGATGCTGTAGCTGACACTTTTACACTTTACAGGAAGGATTTAGGTGGAGAGTGAGGATTCGGTAGAGGGTCACAATTTAGAAGGAAGTATATGTTTAGGAGAAATGTGGAGTAGGATGGAAATTGTTTAAGGTGCATAAAGAGTCTTATTTTGATATAGTAATTGTTAGTTGATGAGATTCAAGGTCTAGGGATCACCAGGTGTAGAAAGAAAAGGCCCTAGAGGGTGAATGGAGTTCACCAGTCAGGGAAAGAGCAGGGGCAGTTCTGATTAGAAAGAAAGTATTTTTGTAGGGTGTGTTTGAAGTTGTTGAAACTGTCAATGGTAGTAATGTCTGTTGGCAAAAAATTCCAAAGTTTAGCAGTAGCATGAGAGTATAGGCACTGTCCAGCTCTTTTGCTTGGAATGTAGATGGTTAGATGTTGTTTGTTTTCAGAGCAATGGGTTCTGGTAGAAATGTAGGGTTTTAGGACAGATTTGAGCGCTGAGCAACTATCAGGAGTATATATCATTTTATGTGCAGAAGACAGTTGAATTAGGTTTAGGTGGTGTGTGAGATCAAGCAACTTTCATTCTTTCTTGGCTAGGCAGTGATGTGAATGATAGTAGTAGCCTGAGGCAAATTAGGCGATTTTATGGTAGTAGAATTGGAGCTTGTTTTTAAGAGAAGATTGTATATTGGTGTATAAGGGGGCTGAATATAAGCAAGAGGGAAGCAAACAGGTGTTGGTGAGGGTTTTTCTGGTGGAGTTATCCAGGAAGGTTTGTTGTCTATAGAGAGTTCCTAGTTTGATGTGAGTTGTTCTAATGCTATTGCAGATGTTCTGCTCAAAAGTTAGTTGTTTCTCTATGGTAAAGCCTAGCAGTTTGGCTGTGGGAACTGTTTGAATTTCTCTGTTATCCAGTGAGTATATTTTGAAATCAGATGAGATTGGTTTTGTTGAGAATATCAACAGTTTTGTTTTTTAGGATTTAAGAGAAGATGCGCTTCTCTCAGCCATGTCTCTATTGAGGTGAAGGAAGCTTGGGTGATTTGCTGAAGATGTATGTTATTAGAAGAGGAAGTTATGGTACTGTCATCTGCATATTGGATAATATAGCTAAGGCGTGACAAGGTGTGGAGATTGTTAGTAAGAACATTGAAGAGTAAGGATCCAAAGATAGACCCCTGTGGTACACCAGTAGTGTTGATCTGATATTGAGATAGTTTGTTTTGCCATTTAAAGCACTGTTGGTCGCTGGATAAGTAGCTTGAAAACCACTGGAGGGATTGTAGGATGCAGCTAATAATGGATAGCTGATGAAGGAGCTTGTTGTGGGACACTGTGTCAAATGCCTTTGATAAGTCTAGTAGTAATACAGAGGTGATCATACCAGAGTCAATTGATTTGGACACAGGGTCCATGAAGGAGATTAGGGCAGTGGTAGTGCTGTGTGATGGGTGAAAGCCATGCTGAGTAGGGGTAATTAGTTTGTTTTGGATTAGATGGAGAAGAAATTACTGATGTATGCATTTCTCCAGGAGTTTGCAAAAAGGAGAGAGGATGGAGATTGGTCAATAATTGGATAGTACATTGAAGTTGCCCCCTTTATGTAAAGTTTTGATGACAGATTTTTTTCCAGAGGATAGGGACATTCCACTCTGCTATGGAGTGATTGAGAAGGATGCTAACAGGATGTGCTATAATTTTGGCAGCAGGTTTTAAATATTCAGGAGGGAGGGTGTCAGAGGAGAGGGAGCCTGGTTTTAGCTTATGAAGTAATTTTTGAATGAGAGAGGTAGGGACAGGTTTAAGAGAATAGCGGACAGAAGACATAGCACTAGTTTGGGGAGGAGGAGAGGGGTGTTTGTTGTTTGTGCAATAGTCATGTGATAAGGGTGTAAGGGGATCAGAGATGGGGCATGAGGTAGTTGTGGTAGTAGGATTTGTTAACAGTTTGGTAATGCTGTCTATAAAATGGTAGTTAAACAGGTTGGCTGTCTCTGAGGGAGGTTTGTCAGGGTGTGGTGTTGAAGTTTGTTTTGTGCCTGGCTAAGGAGGTTTGAGATGTGTTTCCAAAATTGTTTTGAGTTGTTCTTATGGTATGTTGGTTGGCTGGAAAAGTATTGTTTTTTGTCTAGGTTCACTAGCTTTTTTGCTCTGTTTAGTAACTGCTTTTATTTGATTAGGTTAGCATCAGATTTGTTTTTGTACCATTCCTTTCAGGCTTTATCTCTCTCTAGTAAATGTTTGGTAGTTTTTGTTAGCCAGTGAGCATGGTTAGATTTTAATAATTTCATGCGTTGAGGGACTAAGATGTTAAGAGTATTTAGAAATACATTGTTGAAGTATGCAAGGGCATCTTCTAGTGGTAGTGCTTTAAATGGATTCCAGTTAGTGTATTTTAGGATTTTGTTAAACCTTTGCTCATCAAAGGTTATGAGATTTCCAGTGGTTTTGGGTTCTTGCAGTTGTAGTTTGGCTGTATATATGAATATGGGTAGGTAGTCACTAAGAGTATTATGTAAAGTGTATTGGGTAGAGTATTTCTCAGAAGAGACACTAGTAGCCAATGAAGAGTTACACCTAGGGTATTATTGTTATCCATATGGGGGGCATTGGTAACGAGCTGGGTATAACCATAGAGGTTTATGCTGTTAGTAGGGAAGCCAATTATCAGATTTTGCCTGTTGATATTAATGTCTCCCATAATTATAGCTTCATTACGGATGTTTTCTGATGATGTTTTGCCTGGGGGTTATATATAATCCAACAATGCATATTTGTTTTGTTTTGTTAATTTGTAGGCTTCCGATGAGAATTTCAGCATTGTTGAAGATTGGTGTTTCTTCGGGGAAAGGTGAGATTGCCATGGTGTTAGGATAGATAAAGGCTACCCCACCACCATTTTTGTTGATTCTCTTTTTTCTAAGTATATTATAGCCTGGGGCTGTTATTTCAGTATTATGGATATGGGATTTTAGCCAAGTTTCTGTGATAACTAGAATATCTGGGGAGCATTGACATAACCAGGCATGGAATTATGTGATTTTGTTGCAGATACTGTATGTGTTTAGGGTCACAAGAAGAATATTTTTAGGATTTAGGGTTATAACAGAGGAAATTGTGGTTTGGGGCCCTGGGTTGGGGTGGATGTCCCCACACAGGGATAGGATGTGTTGATTCGAAATGTAATGTTTGAGGTATAGGGTATGTTTACTTTTCCTGCCAATTATGTAGAAGTTAGGTTTAATAGTGATGTTGTTGGGAAGGATTTTGAGTTTTGAAAAATGTATACTGTGATACTATATTAGACTTACTGATATGTTACTGAAGCTTTCTGTGGGCTTGTCATGATTTAGAGTGAGAGTACAGTGTGTAAATGTTGGTGGGGTTAGGGTATAGTTCAGGGAGGAAATTTAGATTAGGTGACTGATACAAAATGTTAGAAGCAGGTTAAAAAGAAGAGAGAACAGTTTTTTTGCGACTTGGTTTAATTTGAGTTCTAGAACATAGTAACGGGGCGTGGGTAGTAGTAAGTAAATTGAGAAGCTTGGAAGTAAGCCTAGTATAGTAATTGGAGAGGTAATGGTGTTAATTGACTGTATGAGGGTGAGAGTAGTTGTGATTGGATAACAAGCTTTAGAGGAAGAGTAATGGGAGGTATAAGTCTAGGGAAGGTAGGGGTGGTTGGAAATGGGGGTAGGGTAGGAGAGTAGAATGAGCCTGAGTGAAGCTAAGGGTGAATGGATCACGAAGAGCCAGGATCAATAGATACTGTGGCAAAAAACAATCAGCTAACCCATTAGTTTAGTAAGTACTGAAGCACTGGAATAATTATTGGGGTAGTTGCTCACACTAAGTTAAGCAAGAGGATAAAAATGGTAAGGAAGTATGAAAATAGTTGAGGGTAAACAGTAAGGTGTGTTTACTGACAGTGAACTTGTGTTTTAAGTATAAAAAATATACAATAAACCAGCAGGTTTCTATGGTGGTTTCTATTGTCAAGTTTCTTCAGCCAACCTTTAGAAAGTGGAGGGGGGAGACCTAGGGGATGAGGCCATACCAGCAAGGGGTGCTTGCCACTATCACTGATAAAATACAGTATTTTGACAGTATAGGTTTTAAGGTATACAGGACATACATTCATCTAGTAGCAGAAGTATCCCTTTTTTATCTTTGATTATTTAGGTGTTTTCTCATTTTCTGGAGTTTTCAGATCTCTGGGCAGCTCTTTTCTTTTGAGAAGTATGATATATAGCAAGGTACTGCAGGGGAGACCTGAGGAATACAGGTTAGAGCAAGAGATTCATCTACTGTGAATCCCTTTCTAATTCAGTCAGATTATAAGCTAGTGACCTTTGCTCTCATACTATCTAATTCTCCCTGAAAGCAATATATGATAATTCAAAAATCAAACAAGCAAATCTCCTAAAATTCTGTGATGTGGCCTCAAAATTCACTTACAGCAATACCACCCCACACATTACTTCAAAAGATAATATGCATCTAATAAAAATATAGAACTGGAAGTCCCATCTAGATCCACATGCAATGGAAAATTAAAAACATACCACCCTGGTGGTCAACCTGCATAAATAAAATCAATAATAAAAGGAAAAAATATAATTAGAGTATACAACAGGTTCAAGCACCTCATAGGTTCATAGGTAGGTACTGGGCTATCTGCCCGAAGGCATATATTAGCCCAGCCACGTTGTTCAGTATTCACTGCCCCTTTGGTTAGTTCCCCAGGCCCTTGATCTAGCAGCTAGTACCCTTGGCCCCTATCTAGTAGAGCTGTTGGTATTATCCCTGGTGTGAAATTTCTATTACCCATCCACTCAACAAGGTTCCTCTGGCTCTGTATGTTAGACAGAGATCGCCTCTGAGAAGGCGGTATGCAACAGGGAAAAGCCTTAGTTTTTTCAATCATTGCTGCATACGGCAACTGTTTGAGGCCAGTAATCCTTTTAGTGAGGTACCTTGGTGGTCTTTCCAGCTGCTGGAGATGCCTAGCCAGGTACATTCCAATTGGTGCATTGTACTCAATAATGGGTCTGATAAGGGAAGAGTAGAGGGGCACCACTACATCCTTAGATCTTGATGCGAACCCTTTTGTGATAAGATGGGTTACATAGAAGGATTTTCTAACCACCTTGGCAACATGGTTATCAAAGGAAAGCTGGCTATCTACTTGGGTCCCTAGATCCCTTATAACTTCTTCAGATTTCAGGGGGTTACCTCCTATGTGGTAGTTCGCGGGTACTCTGTTTTTTCCAAAGGGGATTACTACACATGTTTTAGCATTTAGCTTGAGACCATGGCTTTGACTCCATGCATCAGTCTCATTAAGGGCCTTCTGGAGGATATCCATGTTGGCCGGAGACTGCATTATAGCACCCAGTTTGCAGTCGTCCACAAACTTGGTCAGCCACAGCCCTTCAGTGCTTGCCTGTACTTCTGAGAAGTATATGCCAAACAGGAGGGGCCTCAGGACAGAGCCCTGAGGCACACCGCTTGTTACTGGTCTGGATTCGGACATACATCCCACTACTCTTACTTTGTGGGATCTGTCTGAGAGCCAGTTTGCAATACATCGTGTGATGTAAGGGTTTATGCCCAGGTTGGTGAGTTTATCAATAATACCCGAATGGGGAATGGTGTCAAATGCTTTAGCAAGGTCAAGGTAAGCCGTGTGTACCTCCTTTCCCTTATCTATAGCCTGAGTAACTGTCTCAAAGAAGTCCACCAGGTTCAGGATGCATGATCTGCCCTTGACGAAGCCGAACTGTGTGGGGTCAAGTGTTTGGAGGTTCCCAATCTCTCCATTTATGAGTTCCATAATAATTTGCTCCATTGCCCTACAGATCAGACTGGTCAGGCTTATTGTTCGGTAGTTCCCAGGGTCGGTTGTGGGCCCACCCTTGTGCAGTGGAACCACCATTGCTGTGCACCATTCTATGGGCACATATCCTGTTGAGAGGCTGAGACTGAACAGGGTATTCAGATGCGGGGTTAATTCATTTTGGAGCTTGCATATGACACAGCCTGGGACACCATCTGGTCCCATGGAGGCAGTGTTTTTAGCTTTAGATAGAGCCTTATTAACCAATGTATCAGTAATAATTGGAGTTACACAATCCCCTGGAATAGTAATAGGCCCTGTAGGTGGTGGTGGTGGGGGGTGGGGGGGTTTGCACTGAACCTGTCAGCCAAGATGTTGGCAATGTCAGTGGAGCCAGTGTATTTTGTTCCATTTTGTACTAGCTCAGAACAGACCTGAGCATTGCCATTTAGGTGTTTGACGTAGCCATAGAAGGCCTTATGGTTATCCTTGACATCCTTGGCAACTTTCTTTTTGAAACTGGCTTTAGTTGACTTGATGAGGGCCCTCAAATTCTTACTAATGCTGATCAGGGATGATTTTCTACTTGAGATTTGGCCTTTTTTTGTATAAGTCTCCTCCTTTTATTGTATAGTTTGCTTATGGCCGGAGTCCACCAGACTGGTTTCTTCTTGTTTGAGGAAGGAGTCTTGGTTTTATTTGGGATAGCACGGTCCATGCAATCCTGAAGATGTATATAAAGTGCCTTGGTGTAGGATTCTGCATCCTGGATATAATTATCCTTCTGCAAGGGAATAGTGAAGCTTTCCACTTCTGACGCAAATAGTTTGAAGTTTGCTTTGGAAAGTTTTTTTATGATGTTTTCTTTGACTGGGGGAGGTGGAGGGGTGAGGATGTCCAGGGTTATCAGTTTGTGGTCTGATCTGACCAGAGAGGGAGTGATAATGGGTGTGGTACAATGGGCGCCCATATTTGTGATGACTAAATCCAATATGTTGACCCCTCTAGTGGGAAAACATACCAGTTGTTCAAGGGCATTTGAATTTATAAATTCTATGAACCGCTGGGCATAGGAGTTAGAACTTTGGTAGTTTGCCCAGTCTATACCAGGGTAGTTGAAATCACCCAAAATTATGGTGTTGTGTAGGACCTTTATATTTTCCAATGCCTCAAGGAATGCTGAGTGAGCATCTTGGGACATGGTGGGCAATCTATAACAGGCTATGACTTGAAATGTGGTTTTGCTTGCTGATAGTTGCGCATGGATGATCTCTGGGGCATCATGCTGCGCCACTAACCTGGAGATGTGGGTATCCTTGATGAATATGGATACACCTCCACCCTTTGTACTGTGATCCAGTAACTGAGGCCGGAAGGTATGATATGAATTGTAACCTGGTAGTGCTGGGGTGCTCTCTGGAGCCTTGAACCAGGTTTCTGTCACTGCACAAACATAGATTTTCTCCATACTGAGGAGTGCCTCGAGTATGTGCATTTTGAGGTTGAGACTTCTGGCATTGAGTAGCATTACCCTTAGTTTTTGGTTACCTGTGCTGGTTACGGTGGTTGGTTTGTCCTTTGAGCCTTGCCTAAAAAGGCACTTTGGGGACAGCAAGAGCCTTGGCCAGTATTTGAAAGCCTAGGGGTGGCAGGTGCAAACCATCTCTGGTGAAACAGCGAGGCTTTTCTATCATGTCATCCTAGGCAGACAGACACTGGATCCCCTTAGAATTACACCAGAAGCTTACCCAATTGTTGAAATTAATCATTTTGTCTTTGTATTGTGGTATCATTCTAGGTGAAGGTAGTATGCTACTCAAGGTCAGGGTCATACCAGCTGGGCTACATGATCAGAGAGCTCCTCAATGTCTCTTTTCATGTAGTCCAATCTTAGATCATTCACACCAACATGTACAATGACAGCGTCATACTTGTACTTGTTCTGGAGTGACCTAAGTGCCTGTGTTATGTGATGGATCCTAGCACCTGACAGGCAGCTGACAGTAACCTTCTCCTTGTTCAGCCTGGTGAGTGGAACATCTGTGTGCCTTACTATAGAGTCTCAAAAAGTCATCAGAGATCTGGGGACCCAGGTTGACAGTAGCCTTTCGTTTGACACTCATGTTGCTAAAGTAGTTAGGAAAACCTTCTATATCACCCACCTGATCATGAAGGGATTCACATCTAGATCAAGGGAGGTCATCGTCCCCCTGTACTCATCACTTATTAGACCTATGATTGAGTACAATGCCCCGTTCGGAATGTATCTGACCAGACACCTGCTGCAGCTTGAAAGGCCCCAAAAGTTCCTCACCAAAAGGATAAAGGGTCTCAAAAATATGTCTTATGCTGCCCGACTGAAAGAACTCCAGCTCTATTCAGTCTCATACCGCTTGCTCAGAGGTGACCTGTGCCTGACATATAAGGCCATGTCAAACCCAGATTTGATGAATATGCTTCACCTCAAAAATCTAGATCCCTCAGAACCACAAGGGCGGAGACTTAAACCTTGACACGGTTATAAATAGAACGTGCTGGAGGGACAGATTCATCACCCAGAGACTCCTATGCTGTGGAACAAAATCCCGGTACATGTGAGGCAGAGCACCTCTCTGGTCTTGTTCAAGAGGAATCTTGACCAATGGATGGGAGATTGCAGATATACCCCAGGGATTACTTCAGCGTCACTGCTTGACAGAGGCACAGCAAAATGATAGGCATAGTTTTTATTCAAACTAAAGGGGTGGCGAAAGCCACATAACTATGGGCTAGGCTTATAAATGCCCTTGGGCAGATAGCCTAGTATGAACCTATGAACCTATGAACCTATGAACCTATTACTAGCGTGTTGGGTATGGTGTTTTGCCTTAGGGGCTGTCGTGAGGCACACTGCTGAGGTGAATTATATGTTTTCTGGCTTGTGTTTGGAGGTGCAGGCTGCTTGCTTGTCTGCTTTGGAGGGCCCTGTTTCTTTTTCAGATTGGTACCTAGTGCCTCCGAATATGTTTTTGTGTATTTATGTGTATGTTTTGCCGGAGCTTGTTTTGTAGATCCATGTGTGACTGGTGGTGTGATGCTAGTGTGTCTCTTCTCCTCTTGACTGTCTGTTACAGTCATGGGTTGAGAGCGCTTAGCCTCCAGTCTGGCTGTGTATTTGTATTTCTCATAAGTGTTTGTGTCTAGAGGTAAGAGGAAAGGGTTGTCTGTATACATGAGGCAGTTGTGACATTGCCTCAGGATGCCCAATTCCACCAGATGAACTGGAGAGTACACCTGAAGCTGACCTCTGGACATGCTTAGAAAACTAAATTTCACTTGTCTTGCAGACAATCGAGGGTCTTATGCTGTATTATAATAGCGCTGTCTAGGAGATTTGGAAAATAATAGTGCTGTCTAGGAGATTTGGACAAGTGCTGATTTGGGTTATGCAAGTGCTGCAATAAGAGCAGTTAATCTGAAGCACTTGAGTTGAGGCTTGCCTAGTTCTAAGGGAAAATTTGCAGCGCAGACTTTGTGGAGCCAGGAATAGTATACCCCAGCTAACCGGCACTGCCCGATGCTGTTCTGTGTGCAAGACCACGCAAAAAGAGAGTTGCAGGGTTTTAAGAGAGAGAGATCAAGGAGTTTGGAATTGACCCAAAATGGCCAATAAAACTACAGTTTCCAGGCAGTAACCACTCCTACAGGGACAGACAGGCTGCTCAGTGTTAACCACTGCCACTGGTGAACACAGAGACTTCCCTTTAGCCCAAGCAAGCACTGGCCTCCAAGAAACTTACAAACAGTTCAGAACAGGAACTCTGTAACTGAACTCTTTTTTTTTAATTATAGAAAGTGGGAAAATAGCAAGATTTTTTGTTTTTTTTGTTTTTGTTTAAGGATAGCAGAGACACACAAGTAGCAAACTAGTCCGAACAGTGCAATAAATGACCCCAACACGTGTGTGCTAGGTCAGAGGCAGGTAAAATGCAATTTTAAGAAAAACAATTTTAAATTAAGTGCAACACAAAAAATGCAATAAACAGGCTCTAGGTATGTTCTAAATACTGTTTCTAACACAGATATCAACTTTTGCAAGCAAGAAAATGCAGAAAAGTAGGCGGCATTGCAGTTTTTCTAAGAAATAAATCAGAAGAAAATACTTAAAATCTCAAAAGTGGCTCCTTTCTTCGCTCAGCATTTTCTCCTCTTGGCAGGTGCTTCAGCAAAAACTATCAAGCCTGGAAAGATGCCAAAACCACACGGCTGCAGGGTTTTAAGAGAGAGAGAGATCAAGGAGTTTGGAATTGACCCAACATGGCCAATAAAATTACAGTTTCTAGGCAGTAACCACTCCTACAGGGACAGGCAGGCTGCTCAGTGTTAACCACTGCCACTGGTGAGCACAGAGACTTCCCTTTAGCCCAAGTAAGCACTGGCCTCCAAGAAACTTACAAACAGTTCAGAACAGCAACTTTGTAGCTGAACTTTTTTTTTTAATTATAGAAAGTGGGAAAATAGCAAGATTTTTTTTTTTTGTTTTTGTTTAAGGATAGCAGAGACACACAAGCAGCAAACTAGTCAGAACAGTGCAATAAATGACCCCAACATGTGTGTGCTAGGTCAGAGGCAGGTAAAATGCAATTTTAAGAAAAAACAATTTTAAATTAAGTGCAACACAAAAAATGCAATAAACAGTCTCTATGTATGTTATAACTACTGTTTCTAACACAGATATCAACTTTTGCAAGCAAGAAAATGCCGAAAAGTAGGCGGCAATGCAGTTTTTCTAAGAAATAAATCAGAAGAAAATACTTAAAATCTCAAAAGTGGCTCCTTTCTTCTCTCAGCGTTTTCTCCTCTTGGTAGGTGCTTCACCAACAACTATCAAGAAAATATTAGGAGTTGACAAAAAGTTTTTTAAAAGACTATTAGAACTACTAAGGCACTCCATGATCTCAGGTTAGCACCTGAATCCAATGATAATTACAAATCCTTCTTTAGTTATGACAGAAAACTAGGAAACAACACTAAATATTGCATAAAACCCATACTAAATGGCAACATCTACTTGGATTTGGGGGACAGTAACAATATATTTATAAATTAGTGAAAATTCTGATCCTGAGATGACTACCCAGAGCCCTACAATATCCGCATCTCTCAAACACCTCCATCATCACTAAACAACATGTACTGAAATTTCTGTCCATAACTAAGAACACTTCCTCCTTGGAACTAGACAACATAATGGGCTGTTTGTTAAATAGTACTAAATATGCCAAAGTAGAATATCTCCATAACATATTTAAACCAAAATTCTGCTACAGGCTCAGTCCTGGAAGTATGGCATACAGCACTAGTGACACCACTCCATGCAACTGGCTCTGCATCTAATCCCTGAAACTATAGGCCCTTCAGCCAGATGATTCTCACTTGTAAGGTCATGGAACACATTATACCAGACTTATTTATTTATTGCATTTGTTTACCGGGATAAGTCCACTGGGCCTAAAAGAGTCCATTTTCAGTGGAGGCCCGGGGAGAAAAGCTCCAACGAGATACAGAAAACATATAAACATTAATTTGTACAGAAGCAGAAACAGTGTTACAGATAGTAAATATAGTAACATATACAGAATATATACATAAAAGCAGGAATCTAGTTTGTTTGATTACAGCAATATATACAGAAAATATACATTAAAGCAGAATTCAATAAATTCAATCAGATTGGTATAAACTGAGATCAGTATTATTGTACCAGAATCAACAAGTGAAGATAAAAATAAATATGGAGAAAATATCATCAGTCACTAGTAGCAAAAGAAATAGGAGTTTAGTAATCATATAAGGAGAGTGAAGAGGTTAGGTTATAGAGCAGGAACATAGCCAGGAAGAGTTGAGATGATTTTTCAGCATTTGTTTGAAGGTGGTGGTGCTGCCTGTGTTTCTTATAGAAGGCGGAAGTGAGTTCCATAGTTTTACGAGGGTGAAGGCATAGAGGAGTTGACCAGCAGGTAAGGTGGGCTTATCTACTTTTAGAAGTAGATGATTTTCAGATCTTAGATGCCTACTGGAATGGTATTTGGCAAGTAGAGTTGAGAGAGCAGGACAGTCTGTGGGTCTGTAGATTATTTTGTGCACAGTAGTTAGTTGGGTGAATGAGAGATGGTGGGGGAGTTCCAGCTACCCTAATTGTTTCAGTGACTTACAATGGTGGGATGAGAATGTGGTCTTGGTGGCAAATTTTGCTATTCTGTTGTAACATATAGCAAATTTGGATTTTGTAGAATTTTGGATATTAGTGAGGAGAGGGACACCATAATGGAGAGAGGGTAATAAAAAGGTAGTTGCAAGGGTTTGTCTAGTAGAAAGGCTAAGAAAGTGTTGGTGCCTGTAGAGCATACCATGTTTTTGGTGTTTTTTTTGATGTTATTGTTTATGTGTAGGTCAAAGTTAAGGGTTTCATCTATAATAATGCCGAGTAATTTAATGTGTGGGACAACTTCTATAGTGGTATTTTCTTGGGCTTATATAGTGAAGAGTTTTTTATCAAATGGAGTGGTTTTCCTAGGAGTAAAAATTACTAGTTTAGTTTTTTTTGGATTTAGGGCAAGATGATTGTTAAGCATCCAAGATTCAGTAGATGTGAGGGCATTCTGGATAATTTGCTGGAGTTCAGAGCTAGAATTTGCAGTGCATATTATTGTAGAGTCATCAGCATTACTGGATTACTGAGCATTGTGGGAGAGTGGTGTGAACATTGTTAATAAAGATGCTAAATAAGAGAGGACCAACTATGGAGCCCTGGGGTACCCCTGTGGATGTACTGAGGAAGGGAGAGTAAGACTGTTGCCTATTGCTGCCTATTGGAAAGATAGCTGTTGTACCATTGTAGGGTAGGGGGAGAAATGTGGAGGGTGGATAGTTTAGAGAGTAGGATAGTGTGGGAAATGGTATCAAAATCTTTGGAGAGGTCAAGGAAAAGTGAAGCAATTATTTTACCAGAATCCCATGCCCGGTTAACTGTATCAAGGAAAGATAGGAGGGCCATAGTGGTGCTGTGTCCTTGTCTGAAACCATGCTGAGTGGGTGATAAAATTTGATTTTCATGCAGGTGGTTGAGGAGTTGGGCATGGATGCATTTTTCCAGTATTTTAGAGAGGGGTGAGAGAATTGCTATGGGTCGAATGTTTGTGGTGTCTGTGTTGGTGCCACCTTTGTGTAAGGGAAGAATGAATGCTTTTTTCCATATGTCTGGGACAAGGAATTCTTTAATTGATCTGTTAATGAGTATGCTGATGGGATAAGTTATAGAGTTTGCTGCTAGCTGCAGGAAGTGTGGGGGTGGATTGTCAGGGGCCAGAGTACAGGGTTTTAGCTTAAGTAAATGTTTTTTATTGTGCTGGTGGGTATGGGGGAGAATTTTAGGTTAGGGTTAAGGGTAGACTTGCTTTCTGGGATGATTTGGTCATCAGCTGTCTTGGTGGTGATGCTGTTAACTGTAGGAAAGGTGGTGGTTATGTTAGCTATGGTGTCAGTGAAGTAGGAATTGAAGAGGGTAGCAAGTTCAGTGGGAGTTTTTGTGGGTCAGGGGATGGATTGCTTTGAGAGCCTGGGTGTAATAGTTGGCTGATGGAAGACCAGAATTTTTGTGGATTATTTTTATGTTGGCTTTGTAGGTGGAAGTAGTGGTCTTTTTTATCAGTGGTTATTAGACGTTTTGCCTGGTTACGGAGTTGCTTGTAATGTAGTAGAGTTGAGGGGTCTTTGTTTTTCTGCCATGATTTCCAGATGTTATCCCTTGTGGACATTACTTCTTTGGTGGATTTTGAGAGCCAGCATGCATGGTTATGATTTATTCATTTTTGGTGGGAGGGTGCTTGCCTATTTAGGATGTCTAGAAATGTTGAGTTAAAGAATTCAACAGCCTCATTAAGTGGTAGGGATTTGAGGGGTTTCCAGTTTACTTTAGCTAAGGTTTCATTAAATATGGATGACTGGAACTTAGTAAAATTTCTGGTAGATTTGTATTGGTGTTGGCCTGTGGTTGGAGTAGTTTTGCATATGATATATGCTCGGTGGTGGTCACTAATGGTATTAGGTTGTATGCCTGCACTGATGACATTGAAAGGGTGAGATACTAATATCCAGTCTATTGTGGAGCCCCAGTTGTAATTTTTGTGAGGTCTAGTGATGTCTTCAATTAGTTGGGAGAAGTTGTAAAGATTTATGTTTTTTGAGGGGTTGTTGTGGCCTATATCTAGCCAGTTGATATTTACATCACCTAGAATGATGGCTTCATTATCTATATTTTGGGAAGTCCAGGTAAGTATATTTTCTAATATGGGTATGTTGTTTCCTGGGGGAATATAAAGAGCAATTATGCAAATGTTTTTATGGTTGTTAAGTTTTAATATAGAGATTAGTATTTCGGCTGGGGAGAAGTTGGGTGTTGATTTTGAGTAGGGGATTAATGTGTAGTTGCTAGGGAAAAGTATTGCTACTCCTCCTCCTCTCTTGTTGGGTCGATCGACTCTCAGGCATGAGTAGCTTGGGGGGAGAAATTCAGTGTCTTTTATATATGATTTCAACCAGGTTTCAGTAGCTGCTATAATATCTGGCTTGTACTTAAAAATCCAGGCATGGACTTCAGATATCTTGTTCCTAAGGCTTTGGAGATTTATGCTTGATAGAATAAGAGATTTTCTAGGTTTGCTGGAGCTGAGGGGGGCTGGTCCTGGGTTGGGTTGTACATCACCACACTGGGAAATAGTGCTTTGGTAAATTGTGTAGGTTATACTTCTCAGTTTTTTTTCCTAAAAATGGTGTAGTTGCTGGTGGTGGTATGATAAGGAGGGTGTCTTTGGAGAGGTAGAATATTCACTTTGCATAGTACAGATGTATTAGCTGTGAATAAGCTAGGGTGGATGTCTGAGTAATTTGATTATTGGGATTATTGGTGCTGGTTGTACAGGTATGTGCAGGAGGTATGTTGGGTGCCTGGTAAGTTGTGATTATTGTTAGGAGAGAGAGAGTGTAAGTGAGAGAAGCAAGATCAAAGTAATAGTTGTGATGGGCATGGTGGTTGAGTGCAGTGTGATAAAGAATATGAGCAGGATAGAAGTAGTTTTGAGGATGGAATACTATATGGGCTTATTTAGAAATGGGTGGGGAGGTAGAGTACAATAATGAGGAAGTATAATAGGGGAATAATTAGTAGGGTTATGGGATAGGTGGAATAGAAGTATGGCAGGGGTCAGGCTAGGTATAATGTTGATGTTATGGGGGAGGGTGGGGATGGGGGCAGGGAGGAGAGCGGAGTGAGTGCAGTGAACAGAGCGGGTTCAGCCCCACAGGGAGAGGACCTGAAAAAAATATCAGTTTAAAGGTGAGTACTGACCTTAAAATATCAGCATCTAACAAAAGCTTAATTGAAGTAGCTCTGGAATACTTTAAAACTGCCAAACAGGCATTAAACTCTCACCAGGCTAGATCTTTGGTTTTGTAAAAGGTAGATCCTGTCTGTTGAACAGGGTAAACATATTTGAAATGGTAATACAATGTGTTTATTGCAATGTTCATGTACACATGCCCTACCTTCATTTGGCTAAGGCCATCTCTAGTGCTGGCATAATTACTGTGATTAAGATGTATAGCAAATTGGCTAAAAGACAGAGCTCATGTAGCACAGGTGGCAGAAGTAGGGTCAGTGGACAGGAAAGTGACAAGTGTTATCACACAAGGTTCAGTGCCAGAAGTGCTTTTGTTCAGTATTGACTTGTCTGACCTGCAGACTAAAAGCTAAGACCTATGATGATTGCAAACTGAGAACCATTGTCAGATCCTCCTCTGACAAAGAGGCCCTCCAGCAGGAGCTATAAATGCTTGGTATATTGAAAATGGACATATGAAATGCTAAAAGTATGCATCATTGTTGCATTTGGCAAATGAACCATCCCCTAGTATATAGCATTGGCAATGCTTAACTTCAGAATGAAACTACAGTTAGAGGCCTGGAAACCTGAGTTGACAATACCCTCTCTTTGATAACCATGTAGCAATGGTTGTCAAGAAATCCTTTTACTTGATGCAGTTGGCCACCTATGAAGAATCATACAGATGTAAAGATGTTGTCCTCTTATATTCATTGAACAGACCAATTATAACACTCCCTTTGTGTTGTTCCTCACAATAAGCATCAAGCAGTTAAAAGTACGCCAGAGGTTCCTAACAAAGATGAACAGAGTCTTAAAAATCCCTAAGCTACTGGAAAAGATGACAAGCACTGTCACCCTTTTCTGTGTCTTTAGGATCCTCAGAGGAGACCTGTGCCTTGCCTTCCCTTCTTAACAATCAGGGTCCCATTAGTCCAGAATCTCTTGCACCTTTATTAGTCAAACAGTCCCATAAAATACCAGCAAAAAGGATATAAACTTGCTTTAGCATATCAATAAAATAAGGTGGTGAAGACACTCTTAGGTTCATAGGTTCATAGGTTCACACTAGGCTATCTGCCCTAGGGCATTTATAAGCCTAGCCAGAGTGTGTTTGGCTTTCGCTACCCATTTTAAATTAATTGTGCTATGCCCTTTTTCGAGCTTAGTATACTGTGCCTCTGTCTAACAGTGACCTAGAAGTGATACCCGGGGTAAACCTACGATCTCCCATCCACTCATCAAGATTCCTCTTGAAGAGAGTCAATGAGGGACTCTGCCTAACCTGGACTGGGATTTTATTCCAGAGTGAAGGGAGCCTCTGGGTTATGAATCTGTCCCTCCAGCATGTCATATTTATTTCAGTGCTGAGGTTCAAGTCTCTCGAACATGTAGCTCGATGGGATTTGGATTTTCTGAGGTGCAGCATGTCCATTAATTCCGGGTTGGACATGGCTTTATATGTCAGGCACAGATCGCCTCTGAGCAGGCTGTATGCCACTGAGTAGAGCTGGGGTTTCTTTAACCGGGAAGCATATGGCATCTGTTTGAGCCCTTTGATCCTCTTAGTGAGGTACGTTTGGGGTCTTTCCAGTTGCTGCAGGTGTTTGGTAAGGTACATCCCAAAAGGGGCATTGTACTCAATTATGGGCCTGATGAGGGATGAGTAAAGAGGCATGATGACCTCCCCTGATCTAGATGTGAATCCCTTCATGATTAGGTGGGCTATATAAAATGTTTTTCTAACCACTTTGGCCACGTGGTTGCCAAATGAGAGATTGCTATCAACTTGGGTCTCCAGGTCCATAATTACTTCTTCTGCGCTTAATGGATTACCACCTATGTGGTAATTTGTGGGCACTTTGTTTTTGCCAAAGGGGATGACTATACACTTTTTGGCGTTTAGCTTGAGGCCATGGCTCTGGCACCAGTTGTCTGTTTCTATGAGGCCCTTCTGGAGGATGCTTGTGTCAGCTGGAGAGTCAATTATGGTGCCCAGTTTGCAGTCATCTGTGAACTTGGTCAGCCACAGTCCTTCCGTGTTGGTCTGTACCGCCGAGAAATATATAGTGAACAAGAGAAGTCCCAGGACTGAGCCTTCTGGGATGCCACTTGTAACTGGTTTGGAGTCTGACATGGCTCCAGCAATTCTAACCATGTGGGTTCTGTCCTTGAGCCAGTTTGCAACCCATCTAGTGACATAGGGGTTTATATTTAAGCTGGTGAACTTATCTATAATGCCCGAGTGGGGTACTGTATCGAAGGCTTTTGCGAGGTCCAGATAGGCTGTGTGGACCACCTTCCCCTCGTCAATGGCCTTGTTGACTGTTTCAAAGAAATCAACCAGGTTTAAGAGGCAGGATCTGCCCTTAACAAAGCCAAACTGGGTAAGATCCAGTGTCTGTAGGTCCCCAATATCTTTATTTATGAGGTCCATGATGATCCTTTCCATAGCTTTGCAGACCAAGCTAGTCAGGCTTATGCGGCGATAGTTTCCAGTATCCGTTGAGGCACCACCTTTGTGGAGAGGGACCACAGTTGCTGTACGCCACTCTTTGGGGACATATCCTGTAGTAAGGCTGAGACTGAACAGTAGTTTTATGTTTGGGTTTAGCTCTTCTTGGAGTTCATGTAGGACGCAGCCCAGGACACCGTCTGGTCACATTGATGCTGTGATTTTTGCTTTGGAGAGGGTGGCTCTTACCTGAGCATCTGAGATGTCAAGGGGGCAGAACTCTGCTGGTATAGATATTTGCCCTTTTGATGGGGAGGGGGGGAAGTTTGCACTGAACCTGCCAGCTAGGATGTTGGCAATGTCTGTGGGTCCGGTGTATTTTTTGTCATTTTGGACTAATTCTGAGCATATCTGGAAATTCCCACCCAGGTTCCTAACATAACTAAAGAAAGCCTTGTGATTATCCTTAGTGTCCTGTGCAATTTTTCTCTCGAAGCTGGCCTTAGATGATTTTATGAGTGCCCGTAGTTTTTTGCTAATACTGATCAGAGATGCCTTCCTTTTTTGGGATTTTGCTCTATCAATGTAGTAGCTTCCTCCTTCTATTGTATAGTTTTTTATGGCTGGGGTCCACCAGACAGGACGTCTGCCTTTGGAGGATTGGGTCTTTGTTTTATTTGGGATTGCATGATCCATGCATTCCTGAAGGTGTTCATAGAATGCGTTTATAAAGGTTTCTGCGGTCTGGCTGTATTTTCCACAGGCCCGGGGCTTTGAAGGATTCCACCTCGGTTTTGAGGAGTGTGAAATTTGCTTTAGAGAAGTTTTTCACTGTGGTTTTCTGGGCAGGGGTGGGGTCGGGATGTGAATATCCAGTGAGATTAGTTTATGGTCTGATCTTACCAGTAAGGGATACACTTCTGGTCTGGAGCATAGAGTCCCCATGTTGGTGATGATCAGGTTCAGTATGTTTTCTCCTCTTGTGGGAGTAGTAACAAGTTGTTCCATAGCATTTGAGTTTATAAATTCTAGGAACCTTTGGGCTAGGGTGTTGGAGCTAGAGTAATGCTCCCAGTCTATGTTTGGGTAGTTGAAGTCGCCCAATATAATGGTGTTTGGAGAGACCTTCATATTTTCCAGTGTTCTCAGGAAGGCCGAGTGGGGTTCCTGGGTTTGGGATGGTGGTCTGTAGCAGGCTATAAACTGGAAGGCAGTTTTACCCACTGTTAGTTGCACATGGATAGTCTCTGATGCTTCGTGCTGTGCCACCAACCTGGAGGTGTGGGTATCTTTGACAAATATTGATACTCCCCCTCCTTTTGTGGTTCGGTCCAAGTTTTGGGGCCGAAAAGCATGGTATGAGGTATAACCTGGTAGTGCTGGGGTGATCTTGGTAGCCTAGATCCAGGTTTCTGTTACTGCACAGATATCGATGTTCTCCATGCTAAGGAGAGTTTTGAGTGCGTGCATCTTGAGGTTTAGACTACTGGCATTGAGTAGCATTACTCTTAGTTTCTTATCCCTTGTGATACCTATGGAGGTGGGTTTGTCTTTTGAGCCTTGCCTAAAAAAGGCACTATGGGGGTAGCAAGAGCCTTTGCCAATATCTGAAAGCCCAGGGGTGACAGGTGCAAGCCGTCCCTAGTGAAGCATCATGGCTTGTCGAGCATGTCATCCCAGGCTGACAGGCATTGGATTCCCTTTGAATGACACCAAAACTTAAGCCAATTTTTGAAACTGATCATCTTGTCTTCATATTGTGGCATCATTCTTGGTGAGGGTGAGATGCTACTCAAGGTCAGGGTCATACTGACCTGGGCTACATGCTCAGAGAGCTCCTCTATGTCTCTTTTCATGTAGTCCAGGGAGGTACATCCCAGGTCATTCACACCAGCATGGACAATGATTGAGTCATATTTGTACTTGCCTTGGAATGACCTGAGTGCTTGTGTTATGTGGCGGATCCTAGCACCCGACAGGCAGCTCACTGTGACCTTCTCCTTGTTCAGCCTGGTGAGTGGGACGTCAGTGTGCCTGATGATAGAGTCACCTATTATAAGTGTATCAGGTGTGTTGTTTAGCCTTAAGGGCTGTGACTGTTCAGCACACTGGCTTTGTGAGCTATGTGTTGCACATGTTTTGTTTTGGGGTAGCGGTTGCTTGGGTGTCTGCTTTGGAGGTCTCTGCTGCTTAGGCAGATTTTTATTTACTTGCTACTCAGTGTCTGAGTCTCTGTAATCTATGTAACAGCCTCACCTCCCACAGATAAAAGCATTATGATACACTATCTTCCTTTAATCAAGCTATAGATAATCAAATGTGAATTTATAAATTCTGTCAGTCTTCCTGGAGAGGAGGCATGTTTTGGGTGGGAAATGGCATAATTAGAGCCATAGCAGGCTCATGAACCACCACTCAGTGCCATTCCTTGATCTGGTGACTCTCAAGTTAGGGGAACAAACTAAACATACTTTTGCTCCATTCCTCCTGTTTAACACTCCACTAAACACAGGAACAAGCCAGATACCATTTCTGTGTGCAGAGCAACAAAAAAAATCTTTTCCTCATTGTGGCATCATTCACCTCTCTTTAAGGAACAGTACGTCTGCCCTTCACTTGAGACAGTTGAAATCCCCCCCAACAATGCATATTTATAAAAGTGTGTTTTTTTTTTACTTTAAAAAACACTTGCTACATTTAGAGGAAGCAAATAAATAATAGAACCAAACTGAAGCTACAGTTTACGAGTTACTGACACATTAATTCTAATAAAAAAGAACCAATAAAAAGATGCGCGTATTTGTCTCGAGAACGAGGCTTCTTCAGATAATCACAAGCATTTCTTTACCATTTATATAATACCATCAATTAATCAATTACAACTCTTCCATACAGTTAACCCTTAATGAATCCTATGCATAAAAACTGTTCTGTTACTTTGACTTAAAAATGTATTAAATAACTTAAATGAAATATTTAAATAAGTAAATAAGCAATAAAATCTACAATTTAAACATTGTATAATAAAAGGATCCTCAAAACAGTAAAAAAATGTATTTAATCATATCTACAATAAAACATTTTTTTTTCAAAAGTACAGTTTTTATACAATAACTGCCTTCTCCTTAAGGACTCATTTAATGGCACATATTCATTATGTGCTGGGGTAAAGTGGCATTCAGCCTTAACTGCCACATCAGTTCTTTCCCAATTATGGTTGGTTTCCAATCACCACCTGTGGGGTTCAGTGTTATGGTGTCTATAATTCCAAATCTACATTTTGTACAAAAACTAGAATGTTAATAAAGGGTATTGTTCTCATTTTTCATATTTATATCATGTGTGTGTTTACAAATTCTGGTCTATAAAGCTCTCTCTGTCTTGCCTATATAAAAGGCTGGACACCCTTCAATTTGGCTAGCTATATTAATCTATTGGAACAACAATATCTTTTTCTAAGCTCTACCCTACTGGACAACCCATTTTCCAAAATTAAATGTTCTTCCCTTAATATAAAAGGACATTGTTTACACATACCACTCAGGATCATCCTCCTTTTTTGAAAAGAAGTAGTACTAATTGCCCTCCCTTCAAAGATTTGTTTAAAGTTTCTTCTTGGAAAAGGAGAAAGCAGTGGTAACAACATGGGTTTGGTTCAGGCCGGTAATGGTATCACGAACACCCATTCGCAAGGAGAAAAGTAATCAGTGTGAATTTGGAGAATGGACACAATGAAACCAGCTATGGTCTTGATTTCACATTTGCTATGATTATTTGCAAACATTGCAAACAGTCCTAGCAGCAAATTTATTTTCCATACTAGCATTTAAAAATACCAGTAAAGAAATAATGCTAGCTCTGTGTTAGTGTGGATTGTGTCCCCAAAACCTTGAACCAAGGGCAGGTACCCCCTTTGACCCAACCTAGCTATGCTTCAGGACATAATGTTCACAATATATAGTAATTTTGACATTGCTATGATTCGTATGATTCCTGTGAAATAATTGGCAGTGTCTCATAACAAATGACACAGAAGAAATTAATTTTTACATCAACATCCTGTCCATATATCTTATACTGCCATATATTTAATGGAGCGGTACGTCTACTTTAAGTTGTTGCTAATTTCAGCATATACAAAATATGAACATAATATCTTTAAGAATAATTTTGAGTACTAATGCTCAAGATAGGACCTTTATGTCATTAGTCCCCAAGGCCATCATATTTTTGTTATTTATTAGCAATCTAACTTCAGGCATTCCAAAAGTCAATAGTGCATTCTGTATAGATTATATATTACTATTTAGGTCTGTTTCATCTGCTAAAACATTGCACAAGAAACTACATAGGTTTTATTTCTCCCTGGAGTTGTCTGCATAATAAAAAATGTTATTAACTCCAGCAAATCTACTGTCATGCCCTTTAAAACCATGAAAAGGCTTTCTAGTCTCATAGAATTATAAATTAGGATCCTCTAGGGGTCAAACTTGAGCACCTAAAATATCAGAACATCCCTGGGCATACTCTTTTTTGGGTCTATATTAGATGCATGAATGCTTAAATGTTCGAATCTCTAAAGGTCGACCTTTAGAGATCAAACGGTTTAGCGTTCGAATTTCTTCAAAAATTTAAAGAAAAAACACATTTCAAAAAATAAAACTATAGGGTGAGCCCCCCTGCACCCCCCAGTTGGGGGGCTGCACCCTCCCACCCCCCTATTTTAATGTACCAACTCCAAGATCATGCTACAGTGCAGGGAATGGGAAATTTCCCATTTCTGCACTGTAGTTCACTGAAGTGTGATCTCGGAGTAGGTATATTTAAGTAGAGTGGGTGTGGGGGGTCCAGGGGGCTTGCCCTCCTGCTACAACCCTTTCCTTTTATTTGTTTTATTTTTTTATTTAGTTTCTTACAACTTTGAACGTTTAACTGTTCGATCTATAAAGGTCGACCTTTACAGATTCAAACATTTAAGCGTTCGTTGTCATAATATAGACCCTGTTTTTTATGATACATATAGAAAAGATAAAGGGAAAAAGATAAGTTTTCATCAAATTAATTCACTTACAAATTGTTCTTCTAATTAATCAGGGATGCCATCTTCTTACTGAACTTGCAACCCTAAGACCAAAACTGAGGATATGCAGACTATATTGTCTTTAAATTCACCAAGTAATATTTAATTGTAACTACTAAAAATAAAATCTGCCAGTGTATACCGTTTTCTCAAGAAAGAAAGCAGCACTGCCTGTCATTGTCTAAAGATAACTGCTTGCTATACTACACAGCTGCTAAACTGACTAATTTCGAAAATGACTAATGATGACTATCATCTAACTCTGGCAAAGAAATAGCATTTTAGGAATACAGTCTATCATTGCCTATCACTTGATATGATTTATGCACAATAATATGATTTTTGCCTTCAGATTTAAGTTTGCTCCTCCTAGATTTATTGAGATTCTTCATAAGGTTATAACTTTTTATGGAAAAAACATCCATTGTTAAGTAACTGAACTAAGCCTATACAAAGACACACTAGAATTAATGATGTGAGCTATAGTACTCAAAGAACTTAAAATATAAAAAAGGGTTCCTCTTTTTTTCCTCTTCTATAATTTCTAAAAGGCAACTCTTGGATTTTTAATGTTCAAAGGTTGGGAAGTATGTTGTCTATTTTTTTGAAAGTTAACAGTGTGGGACTTTTCCATGGTAGCATCTGCAACAATTAAATACTTACCAGAAGATCTAAGAATGAACACCAAATAAAGGTAGTTAAGAAGAAAAGTCTGAGACTACCTGAAGAAGATTATAGATTCAATAACTTTACTGACTGGGAATAGCTGTTCTAGTTTACTTTTGAAAGACTGCTACATGATTTCACTTTTCTGTTCTACTTGATGATTTTTACGATGATTGTCCTATATTTGCAATTATCATTGTAAATATACATAACATTTTCAATTTTTCAACAAGTTCTTTGGCTCAAGCAGTATCAGAAGTGGGTCTTTGGGCTAGTCCCTTTACCCTTATCAAAAAATAAAATAAGATGGTAAATAAAGAAAAAAGGAATGACCAAGAAATCAAACTGCTAACAGCGCAAAGTCTTACCTCTGCTTTATTTACCTTTTTTTCTCTGACAGGATTTTTTTTATTATACAAATTAAACAAAAACTTATTTTCTTATACATTTTCAGTCTTTTAAACAAACTTGGATAACTATTTGAAAGAAAAATCAATTTTGTTAATGCTTTTCTTTCTTTTTTTCCTTTCAGAAGTTTATTAATGGTTATGAGAGAATGAGACACTCAAAAGTGATCTCTCAAGACAACTTAGTGAAACTGAACTCCAGTCTATAATGGGCATATCCAGGAGCTTTCTATTACATTAGATAAACATGAGATCAAAAATGAGCTATATAAAAGAAGATTCTAAGAAACAAACAGAAATGTTAAAAGAGATCATAAAACAACAATCTTTCAGAATTCTGCAATAGGAGACACATTAATTGACCTGGATAGCAGAATGGCAGGGAGTGAGAATCACACAAAATTTCTGTTAAAACAATACGTTACTTATGGAAAAACTAGCAGACCTAGAAAGTGATCGAGAAGAAATAATATAAGGATATATGAAATACCAGAAAAGGAAGAAGGAAACAATATGTTGCAGTTTTAACTAACTGGATACATAAATTTCTTTTTTTTTTAATTATATTGCGTTTTGATTAAAATAACATAGAATATAACAATTATCTAATATTCAAGAAAAATACAAACAAGAACAACAAGATATGACAATTAATCAACCATTAATATGTTTCTAATAATTTTTAAGCTTTTGCCAAGACAAACGTTTGTGTGTATAATTTGAAGATCTATTCTATAATGTCTGTATAGACTTTTAGTTAAGCAAACAAATTCAGTAAAAGAGAGGGTGTGCTTGTTTTTCCAATTTATTGCAATGATTTTTCTAGCCATAGCTAGAATTGACTGTAGAAGATGCACTTGCACTATTGGTATGGAACCAAGGAATCTGATATAACTCGGTTTACATTCATGTGTGCGTATTGCACACAGGCAAACAGCAATTGTCCGAAAGGCAGTTTGCAAAGTTTGCAAACTCCGAATGAAAGGTTCAAATGTGCAATGAGTGAATGCACAGTGACATTCGCTCATTGCACATTCAACAATTTGGGATGGATTGCACTATAGTGGGGATCAGAAAATGGTCCATTTCCCCAATATAGTGTGATCTCAGAGTTAGAATATTAAAGTAGAGAGGGTGTGGGGGGCACAGCACTTCATTACATTTTTTTGTCAACATTTTTGTTAAAAAATCAGCCAATCTGCATTTCGATTTTCTGATTTTCGAACATTTCAAACTGTCGCTGTTTTCATTTTCGTGATTCCGATCCGCTCATATGAGCAAACGCACCACTGTGTTTTGCTGTTATAAAGGTAAACCTATAACACAATTATCTGACCACAATGTTTTAACAAAATTCCCAAAATCAGACAAAAACTAAATAATCATCCTGCCTTCAATCATCATGTGAAACCAATTATAATTTATAACCTTATCACATCTTCAACATTTTCTTTCCATTTTTTTATAAATCAAAGCAATTTTATTTGATGTTAAAAAGATTCTATGTACATATTTCCAAGTAAATATTTTCCAAAAAGGTGACAAAGTAGTGCAATTTACAGATTTAAATAAGAGTTGCTTTTTCATTTCCAAAAAGGTTTCATTTTTAATCTTTGTTAAATATCCCCAAAATGATGATTCAAAAGGAACAAATTCCAGTATTAGAATTTTATATAATGTTAAGTAAGATTTGTTTTTTGATTTTTCACTATTAATTCTTAAAGAAAAAAAATAAAATTCTTGGTATAGGCTTTTTATTCATATGCAATATTAGCTGCATTTCATTAGTTGTAAATTGATATCTGAATAATTATTTTAATTCATAGTATATTTAGTCAATAAACGATCAGTTGAAAGTATTTTATTTCCATCTAAACATTTATCAAAGCTTAAAGTTGTCTTCTTGAAAATCTAGCATTTTATTAAGATTAAATGACTCTATACAGCAATTGTTACACACTATAGCAAACCTCAAAATAAATAACACTTTAAATAGGTGATTACTGTCCATTACTTTCCTAAACATATGTAAGATATAATTAACATATGGAATAGAACTAGGACATTTTTTTATTATTTATGCAAATATATTTTATAATCCAATAAATGTTATTAATGTTTGAATTATAAATTGCATTTGTTTCATCTGTATTACTTCATGTAATGACTTCCAATTTTGAAGTATATGATGAATTTAGCCAGTGATTTACTATATTTAAAATTGCAGATTTAGCATATATATCTATATTTGTAAACGCAATTCCACCTTCTATCCAAGACTGAATATGCCGATTCATTCCTTTTGAGGATACCACAAAAATAATTAATATAGAATTTAATTGTTTAATAATTTTACTGGCTGGCATTAAGATTAATGATTGTATGTAATATAATATTTTTGTTAGAATAACCATTTTTATTAAGGAAAGTCTATCCTCCATAGTAAAGTACATTTTTGTACATTTCTATTAACTTTAATAATGAATTTAGTAACATTTTATAATTAACATTTGCTATATCTTCCAGGTATATTTTATAATGATTCCTAAATATTAAGCTGTCTATTTTCTCAATTAAACTCCTTATAGTATCTTAAAAGGTATTTTTTTATGTATTAATAATGTTTCTGTATATTTTGATTAAAAATTAAAGATGAGATCCTTCCAAAGTTCTTTATTGAATTAATGATGTGCTCTAATGAAGACTCAAACTCACCAATCATTAATAAGATATCATCTGTGAATAACTGGATTTTAGAATTATACTTATTGTTTATGGAAACCTGTTTTTCTGTTTATTTGATCTTATAGATGTTGCAAAATATTCTACTGATAGAGCAAACAGTAAAGGAGACAAAGGGCATTCTTGTTTGTTCCTTTAAATATTTTGAAAGAACTAGATAAGAATGAATCAATTTTAACATAAGATAATAAGTTAGTATAGTTTCATTATCAGATCTATAAAACCCAAATAAAATTTGTATTCTTTAAGTATTTTGTATAAGTAATCCCACCTAATTAAATCAAAAGCTTTATCTAAATCTAAACTTATAACTGAACATTTTTTCTTATATTTGTTAGCAGCATCTGCCACAGATAAAAGTCTGATAGTATTATCTTGAACTTTGCTAGACAGAATAAATACAGTTTAGTCCTCTTCAACAAATTTTGGCATCTTGTCATTTAATCTCTTAGAGAAAAATTGACATAAATATTTTCTAATCAACATTGAGAAGAGAGATTGGACAATAAGATAAGTATAGTTTTCGGTATTTTTCTTCTTTCAAAATGGGAGATATCAATGAAAATTTCCAAGAAGAAGGCAAGTTTAATATACTTTTGATCTATTCAAATACTTTTAAAAGAGTTTTACAATACTATCAGGAATTAATTTATATATCTCAGGTAATATGACATCCAAACGTAGGGCCTTGTTATGTTTTTACATTTTTTAATTTGTTCTATCAATTCTCTTAAAGAAATAAACATATTTAATATAGTATTATGTTCATCTGCTAATTTATGCTATATATTATTCCTTAAATAAATATTAGTTAACTTGTCATTATCAAATGTTAATTTGCTGTTATTAATTGGTTCATAGTGTTTCCTAAAACCTTTTAAAATATCTTTTAAATCTGTTGATTTTCCAATATTATCATTAACTTTGCATTTATATGATTTATATTGTCTATTCCTTTACATTTTACAGCTAGTCTATGCAGTTCATTTGGGTTAATAGACTAAGACTGAATCTTAATTTTTTCCATATTTATCAATACTTTTGGTTCATGGCTTACTTCCTTATCATCAGGTTTGAGATTTAATTTTAGTTTATCAAATTTTAGTTGTATTTCAATTAATTGCCTGTTCCCTTGTTTTCTTTTACAGAGATACCAGTTGTTAATTCTACCATATAAGTATGCCTTTAGTGTATCCCATAATATATCATCAGTGACTTCTCTATTATTATTAAATTTCATAAACAAATTAAATTCTTTTTACAGCCATTCTTTAAATCCTTTAATTTGCATTATATAGGTGGGAATTCTTTGGCAATAAATTAACTCCTTAGATATTATAGTAAAAATAAAGGAAATAGCATTTTGATCACACAATAGGCATGCCGTAATCCATATTTCATCAGTTTTAGAATGCATTGTATTAAATTAATGGACTTCATCAATGTTTGTTTGTGTACAAAATCTGAATGCATAATGAGAGTAGTTAATCAATTTTAAATCATATATTTATATATATATATATATATATATATATATATATATGTATGTATAACATGCAGATTCATTATATTTGTAAAATGTTTTGTTTAGTGGCAGCAGCTGTTTTTATTTTTATCTTCTAATATGATGCAATTAAAATCACGAACTAATAAAAATTCTCCTTTTGCATATATATTTATATCTAAATACCTTTTCTTATTTTAGATCCAATTCTGGGTATCCAATACATATTAACAATTATATAAAACATTTTACCTCATTAACCACCAACCCCATCATGCCATTTTTATCAGAGTAAGTATCAACAACTCTAGGCACAATCAGGGACATCTTCCAAAGTATAAGTGTGCCTCTTCTTTTTGAACTGTAGTGAAAATCTATAAGTGCAAATACTATTTGAATAGTAGTTTTTCTACGTCTTTTTAATAAATGTGTTTATTTAAAAAAGATATGTGTACTTTATTTATTTTAAGATATTTGAGTAGACTATCTCTCCTCATTGAATTATTAAGGCCATTAACATTTAATGAAATGCATTTATAAGTTGACATCTCTGAAAAACTTTTGTAAGAAAATGTTTCTATACTTTTGAAGTAAGAAATAAAAATAGTTTCATTACATCTCGTTATGGACAGAGTCATGAATCTAACTAACAATAAACTAGTAAAAATCTGTTTACATCTCCTAACATGGAATAGTATATTCCTAGTTTGCAAATATATTTATGCAATCCACCCATATTTGTCACCTTACCACAATCTATACTATCCTGTTGCTTCCATCTCTAAAACTAATGTTATGCACCAACATATTAAAATATGACAATTTAGTTTTGTACCTGTATTTTCAAAGACTATGATATTTGGTTTACTATATATATATATATATATATATATATATATATATATATATATATATATATATAGGGTCTATATTAGAAGATCGAATGTTTAGTTGATCGAACATCTAAACATCTATCTTCTAATATCGAAAGCAAAATACGGCCAATGGCTGATTTAAAGGAGGGAAAGATTTCCCTTGGCTATTTGCCAAATTTTGCCATTTTGGGTACTGTAGAGTGATCTCGGAGCTGGTATATTTAGTTGGGAGGTGTGGGGGGCACAGCCCCCCACTTACTTTGGATGTAAAGTTATTTTTTTGTTTTAGTGACCAATGGACGTGTTTCCCTGGGACATTCAACGGTTTTAGGTTCGATATTAGAAGATCAATGTTTAGGTGATCAATCACCTTAACATTCGATCTCCTAATATAGACCCTATACACAAACACATACAGAAACACACACACACACACACACACACACACACACACACACACACACCACACACACACACACACACACACACACACACACACACACACACACACACACACTTATATGCTTATATAGGGCACTACGTGTTCTCCTACAATGTATATCACTAACGTGTAGTGCTATTCTATTTTTAAATATCCTAGAAGTTTACCCTGTATAAAAAGCACCACACCTACATACTACCGTATACACTATCCAATTGGTGTTACATGTAATCAAGGCCCTAATATCAAAAACTCTATCTGTATTTATAGACGAAAAAGATTTAGTGTAAATGATTTAGATATGGAATCAGTGTTTAAACGTTTAACTGAACGCTCTAAGAAATTTAGGAGTAACGTGTGGCACATAAAGTTTCTTAAGGCGTATTTAACTTTGGGAATGGCACCAAGAGGCCTTCGAGTGCATGTTGAACCGGGTGTTGGCCAAGACGATGCGCTATTTATGAATAAATGGTGTGATATACAAAAATTAACATCGAAAATGTTTTTAGAGTTATTGGTGGACTATTATGAGAAATACTTGGTGCAGCTCACTGTGAAAGTGAATGAATGTTATGAACAACTACAAAAATTTAATAATGATAGTAACTTTGTGATGAGAAACAATAAATACAGGTTGGAAATGGAGAATTATGAGAAAGAGTTACAGATGCGCAAAATGAAAAAATATAACAGGGACTTAAATGACTTTAAAGGTGGGGTCATGTATTCTTGGAAGCAGAAAAAATGGATGGTGCATTTTAACACTGACAAAAGAGAAAAACAACAAATAGTTAAAAGAAAAAGAGCACGTTCAATTTTGAGGAAGGACATTGAGGTAGTTAAACCTCATGGGGATTCTAGTACATCTGAATTTTCCTCTAACTTAACAGATACTGATGTTGATAAATTGGAGTCCAGGGATATTTGGTCACCTGATGTAAAGCATCCTAAAGGCCCTTTAGAAGAGGGAGTAGAAAACACAGGAATCAGAATAATGGAAGAAGAATTCAGGAAAATGCTGGGAACTTGAATAGATGTGAAAATGTGTCTAATGAAAATGATACTATAGTTAATTTGACACCCTATACCTTGACTAAGGTTGAACATGATGTACTTAGTAAAGGTTTAAATTATGTACCTGCATTTTCTGTATCATATATGTCTGTTGTTGCTGATGTCAGAAGGTTTTGTCATTCTTTGAATTTAAAATTTTATTTTAATGACAAAAATGAGAATGTGTCTACTGGAGAATTTAAGTTTAAAAAATCTGTATTTCAACCCCCTTATCACCCTGCAGTGAAATTGTTTGAAGAACAGGTGCTACATGAATTACACTCTAATCAGGGTACTATATTTAAAAAATATAGTAACAATATGAGTAAACAAGAGAGGCAAGCCTTACAAAAATTACGGAATGATGATAGGATTGTAGTAGTCAGGGTGGATAAAGGTGGGGCAACAGTGTTATGGGAATCTAAAAATTATGATGAAGAGGTCATGCGACAATTGAATGACCATATTTCTTATATGAGATTGCCATTTGATCTTGTTTAGATTTTAAGGCTACAATAGATGTATATTTGGAAGATGCAGTTAATGGAGGGATGATAACTAGGGATGTACAGAAGCAATTGACAGTGGAAGAAATGGAAGCTTCTATATTCTACATACTCCCTAAGATACACAAGACAATTTTAAATCCACCTGGTCGACCTATTGTGTCAAGCCGAGGGTCAGTGATTGAGCCACTTTCAATGTATTTAGAAGGTAAATTAAAAATATTATTACCCTTTATTAGAGCCCGTATCAAAGATAGTACTGAATTTTTGAAACTGATGGATAATTTACAAGTTCCAACATATGCATATTTATGTACTCTAGATGTTCAATCTTTATATACCAGTATTCCCCATAAAACTGGTCTGGCAGCAGTAAATTATTGGGCGGAATATTCTGGTTTCTATACTAGAACCCAAATTGATTTTATATTAAAGACACTGGGCCTAGTATTAGAACATAATTCATTTAGATATAAAAAAGATTGGTATCTACAGATAAGAGGTACGGCTATGGGGACTAATTTTGCACCCATTTATGCCGACCTCTTTATGGGTTATGTAGAAGCTAGAATGATATATAATACTGGGAACATCTACAGACCATATATGGACATGTGGCGAAGATTCCTTGACGACTGCTGGTGTGTTTGGATAGGGACAACTGAAAAATGGTATGAATTTAATGAATATCTTAACAACAATATTTTTGGAATACAATTTACTAGTAAAATTGAATATTTTAACATCGATTTTTTGGATGTTAATATTACTAAAACAATAGATGGAACAATGGTGACTAGTATATATAGAAAACCATTTACTAAAAATTTGTTGATAGAGGCAAACAGTTGTCATCCCAAACACATAATAAAGAATATACCTAAAGCACAGTTTGTCAGGTTAAAACGCCTATGTAGTACTGAGTCAGATCTTGATAAGGAGGCAAAAAAAATGCAAGAAAGATTCATATATAGAGGGTATGACAGAAAAGTGGTTTCAGATGCACTCAAATATGGTAAGATACAAGATAGGGTTAAATTATTGGATAGTGGCTCTGAAAGAGAAGAGGTACGGGTAGGTAAGATGAGATTTATTACTACATATGGTACTAATACCTTTAAATTAAAGGAAGTTATACAGAAACATTGGTCTATATTAAAAAATTATCCTTATTTTGACCAAATGTTAGGAGATTATTGCAACTTTAGTTACCGTAGGGGGAAAAATATTGGAGAATTTTTTAATAGATACAAAAAATCTTCCTTTATGGATAGTAAATTATCATTAGGTGATAAAATGAAAGGTTGTACATTTTGTGGTAACTGTACATATTGTAAATTAGTATCCAAAACTAAATCTTTTTTGTCTATAAATACAGATAGAGTTTTTGATATTAGGGCCTTGATTACATGTAACACCAATTGGATAGTGTATATGGTAGTATGTAGGTGTGGTGCTTTTTATATAGGGCAAACTTCTAGGATATTTAAAAATAGAATAGCACTACACGTTAGTGATATACATTGTAGGAGAACACGTAGCGCCCTATATAAGCACCAAATGGAACATAAAGAAGCACATTTTATCTATATAGGAATTGATAGGGTGATAGGTGAAAATTTGACTATATTACAAAAACATAAAATTCTAGATAGGAAGGAGAAAATTTGGATTCTAAAATTGGGGGCTTTACATAAACCTGGGTTGAATGAAAGCTTATGAGGTCTAATAGTCCTATGGGTTATATATTTTTATTTTTATTTTTTTATGTTAAATATATAGCTATATCTCTAATTAGTGCACTGTTACTTTAATAGGGCATTTCTATAGATGTGAATATATGTGCTGCAAGATTAATCCGGGTACTTTGAACACTGATGATGCCTATTGGGTGAAACTGGTCTGTTGTTTGTTGTGCTGGTTGTACTTTGGAGAGGTGGCTGTGGCAGTCCGAGCTACCTATATTATTTATGAATAAAGCATTACATCTGGTACTGGTGGTTGTGTTATTGCTATATCGAGCACACAACTGTTGGGATTGAATTCATTTATGTGAGCTGGACTAGCGTATATGTTGGGCACACTTTTGTCTGTATAGTGCTGGAAATAAGTTGTGTTATGTTTTTTGGTCCGTGCACTACTGGAATATCATCGTAGGTCGCATCAACGAGCACCTTTGGGGAAGTTTATATATATATATATATATATATATATATATATATATATATATGTATATATATATATATATATGTCTATGTATATAAAAGACAGCCATTACCACAATCATTCTTAAATCTACCTAACTTGTAATTATTTACTATTAAAGTTATTATAGATGAAATATAATTATTTAAGTCAAACTAATAATTGTAACTTATTTTTGTAATATAATATAATAAGATTTATCAAGTCCCACTAAAATCATAACTGTATATTACATACCTGGATAATAAATACAAGTATAGAATTACAGAAACAAACAAAAAAAAAGAAAAATGCCAAAAGGCTTGTCTTAACAAAGACACTACTGTCTTTCAGTAGAAATACATGAATGAAAAACTTATTTATAGTTATTAATATATAACTGTTTTAGATGTTTTCCATAGCAGAATCTTTCTTAATAACATCTATTATTCAGTTTTAGATATAGATTATTAAAAAAAATCTCAATTACCACACCTATTACATGAAATCATATTCATATATGATAATATGTTATAATATTTCAGAATAGTCAAATTTACTTTCATAGACCAAAAAATAAGGACTTTGATCTAGATCATTGGCTATGACATATTCACTCTTTTATAAACTGGAATAATATCATTTGACATTGATAGTTCAAGCATCCAAAGTTCCCATCACTTGTCAGGATAAACAATGCAAAAGATCTTTTTAAAATTATTACTATCCTAGAACAATCAAAAATATTCCTATTTATTTGTCTGATAAAATTAAACCTGTTAGTAACAGCCTGCATTTCATTGCTGGAACCTGTGTTCTGAGAGACTGCTTTTCAATCTATCTGGAAATATACAGAGCTAAGTATATTTTTTTTGGTTTTAGAGTTTGTACTGTTAATTGTTGCTTATAGTTTTTCAGATCTCTGCTGAAAGTGTTTTGTCCCACCCACCCTTCCTATTTCTGGCTTGCAGTTTACATTTGGTGTCTTTTGCAGTTGCTTGCCCCACTGTAGATTTGATCTGGGACACTCCCCCAGTCCCATCTCTTTATCACATTCTACCTAATAAATTCCTTCTGCACTTGCTTTTAGTCCTTTTTAATTTAATTGCATTTTTTAAACTGTGTTTGGTCTAATATTGCTACATACTCAAGTGTGCTAGTTTGCACTGCATGTGTATAGTTTTTACTGCTGTTTTAGCTACTTTTCTGTAAAAAAAACAGTGTAAGCCTGTTTCCTAACTTTCCTGTAACTAGTGTAGTCCAGATACAGATTTGCTGTATCCAGTACTGTATGTAAGCTTCTGAGCTCCCCGAGACTTTCTGTGTTGGAGGGAAGCCTTCTAGCTTATCAGTGGGAGTGGTAAGCATTAGGTAACATGTCTACCACATAAGGAGTGGTTCTGGCCCAGAAATTGTAGATAATGGCTGTTTGGGCAATCTTTTCCCTGTCTTTCAACTTTCTGATTTGAAAGCCTGCATTTGCACTTGTTTCTGTCCTGTACCTTGTGTAGTGCAGATACAGATTCTTAATTTTGGCACTTAAATTTGTTTATTCGTGCTCAGTACTTGTTCAGAACTTGTAAGCACTAAATAAGCTACTAATTACTATAGCACTCAACCTTCCTCATTACCTAGAGGAAAACCATTTTTGTACTTACTTTTCTCACTTGCTTAGAGGAAAAAAAGCTCTTGTACTCGCTTTCCTCACTTATCTAGAGGAAAATAGTTTTTTATTCAGGCATGTCCAAAGGTCAGCTCCCAGTGTTCTCTCCTGTCTATCTGATGAATCTGGGCATCTTCAGGCAATGTAGAAATTGCCTCATGTACACAGACAACCCGCTCCTCCTACCACCCAACACTACAACTTGTGAGAGATGCACTTATCTAGCCAAACTGGAGGTAAAGCTGTCTCCAACCAAGACTGAACTTGATAGTCAAGAGGAGAAGTTAAACATTTGTACCACACTACACTCATCATATGGTCTCACTAAATCTACACCACCAAAATTTACACATAGTAACAAAAACATTTGCGGATGCTCTTAATAATAATCTGTCTAAGCAACAGAGACCTCCAAAGCAGAAACACAAGCAACCTCCATCGCCAACACAACCCAAATGACACATAGCCCAAAGACTCAGTGTGCCACTCAACCACAGCCAATAAGGGAAAACAATGTACCCAGCACATTAGTCATAGGTAACTTTATTGTCAGGCACAATGATGTCCCATTCACTAGGCTAAACAAGTAGAAGGTTACTGTCAGCTGCCTGTTGGGTGCCAGGATCTAGCACATAACCCACTCACTCAGGTCACTCCACAAGTACAAATATGACTCTGTCATTGTCCACGTTGGTGTGAATGACCTAAGATGTACATCCCTGGACTACAGGAAAAGAGACATGGAAGAGCTCTCCGATCTTGTAGCCCAGGCAGGTATGACCCTAGCCCTGAGTAGCATTCTGCTATCGCTCAGAATGATACCACAATACAAGGACAAAATGATTGACTTCAACAATTGGCTAAGCTTCTAGTGTCATTCTAAAGGGATCCAATATCTGTCTGCTTGGGATGACATGGTCGACAGACCGCGATGCTTTGCCAGAGATCGCCTGTGCCTGTCGCCCCTGCGATTTTGGATACTGGCTAAGGCTCTTGCTGCCCCTATAGTGACTTTTTTAGGCAAGGTTCAAATGACAAATTCACCACCATAACAGGAACAGGCAAGCAAAAACTGAGGGTAATGCTACTCAATGCTAGAATTCTAAATCTCAAAATGCACTCACTCGAGGCACTCCTTAAAATGGAAAACATTGATATCTGTGCAGTGACTGAGACCTGGTTCAAGGCTCCAGAGAGCACCCCTGCACTACCAGGCTATAACTCATACCACACTTTTTGGCCATGTAACCTGGACAGAAACACCAAAGGCGGAGGTGTGTCCATATTCATTAAGGATATCCGCACCATCAGGCTAGTTGCTCAGCAGCATAATGCATCCAAGGTTAGCCAAGTGTAACTAACTCTGGGCAAAACTGCAATCCAAATTGTAGCTTGCTACAGATCCCCCACCATGTCCCAGTATTCCCACTCCTCTTTTCTTGATGTAATGGAAAATATTAGGGTTCAACCAAACACTCTAATAATGGGCGACTTCAACTACCCCACCATTAACTGTGAAAACTACCCATGTACCAACTCCTTAGCTCAACGCTTTCTGGAATTCATAAACTCCAATGCCCTGGATCAACTTATCCACATCCCCACCAGGGACAACAATATCCTAGACCTAGTCATTACAAACATGAGTGACCGGTGTTCCACACCTGAAGTCAACTCTTCGGTGGTTCGATCCGACCATAAGCTAATCACCCTTAATATCCACATCCTGCTCCCACCTCCCATTAAGGAAACCATGGTAAAAAATTTCTCCAAAGCCAACTTCATGCTTCTTAAGACAGAAATGGTGAACATCATCATACCCATGCAGATGGACAATACAATTATAACTGCTGAATCCTACACAAATGCACTATATAAGCACTTACACGAGTGCATGGATCGTGCTATCCCAAACAGAACCAAGATGCTATCCTCCAAAAAAAAAGAAAGCCAATCTGGTGGTACCCTGCCATAAACAAACTGTACAACAGAAGGAAGAAACTGTTGCAAAAGAGAGTAAAATCCCCTGAGTGGAGGAGCTCCCTGGTCAGCCTCAGTAACAAGCTGAGATCCCTTATAAGATCCTCCAAAGCTAGCTATGAAAACAAACTCGCCACTAATTCTAAGGGCAACCACAAAGCATTCTATAGCTATGTCAAGACTCTTGATAGCAATACCCAGATCTGTTCTGAGTTATAGCACAACGGCACAAAAATTACTGATCCAAATGATATTGCCAACATCCTGGCAGATAGGTTCAGTGCTAATGTTAACTCCTTCAGCCCCTAAAGGGCCCATATCTATACAGGAAGAATGCAAAGTCCCTGTAATCACAACTAAGCAGGTAAAAGCTGCACTCTCTAAAGCCAAAACCACAGCATCCATGGGACCGGACAACATCCCAGGCTGCATTTTACACAAACTTCAGAATGAACTGGCTCCCCACTTAAGCACCATGTTCAATAATAGCCTTGCATCAGGCTTTGTGCCCACTGAATGGCACACAGCAACAGTTATCCCAGTCTGCAAAGGGGGAGCCACCACTGATCCTGGGAACTATCGCCCTATTAGCCTGACGAGCCTCGTCTGCAAGGCCATGGAACGTATCATCATGGAACTCATAAACAAAGATATTGGTAACCTACAAACTCTGGGTCCCACCCAGTTCAGGTTTGTGAAAGGCAGATCATGCCTCCTGAACCTGATTGACTTCTTTGAGGCAGTCACCAAAGCCGTAGATGAGGGTAAGGTGGTTCACACAGCCTATCTTGACCTCGCCAAGGCTTTCAACACCATCCCCCATTCTGGAATTATAGCTAAAGTCACTAATCTAGGTATAAATCCCTACATCACAAGATGGGTTGCCAACTGGCTCACTGACAGAACCCACACTGTAAAAGTTGCAGACTCCAAATCTGACCTTAAACCAGTGACAAGTGGAGTACCACAGGGTTCAGTCCTGGGACCTCTCCTGTTTGGTATCTACTTCTCTGAAGTACAGGCTAACACAGAAGGCCTCTGGCTAACAAAGTTTGCAGATGACTGCAGACTAGGAGCCATAGTCAAGTTCCCAAATGATGTAGACATCCTACAGAAGGGCCTCGCTGAGACAGATGCCTGGTGTCAGAGCCATGGCCTCAAGCTCAATGCAAAAAAGTGCAGTGTCATCCCCTTTAGTAAAAACTCTGTACCCATGAACTACCACATAGGCAGCAATCTACTTAACACTGAATGTGTGATAAGAGACCTGTGACCCAGGCAGACAGTAGTCTCTCCTTTGATAGTCACATCACCACAGAAGTCAGGAAGTCCTTCTACATGGCACACCTCATCATAAAGGGGTTCTCATCCATGAAAAAAAGAGGTCATTGTTCCCCTCTACACGACACTCATTAGATCCATTATAGCGTACAACACCCCTTTTGGAATGTACCTCATAAGGCATCTGCAGTAGCTGGAAAGGCCATTGAAGTACCCCACAAAGAGGATTACTGGCCTCAAACAAATGCCCTACACTGACTGTCTCAAAAAACTCCAGCTTTACTCCGTAGCATATCGTCTACTCCGAGGTGATTTCTGCCTAACATATAAAGCTATGTAAAACCCAGAGCTGTTGGACATGCTACACCTAAAGAAATCCCAATCTCTCCAAGCTACACGCTCTAGATACCTAAACCTTGTCACCACAATAAACAGGACATGCTGGAGGGATAGATTCCTGTCCCAGAGACTTCCCATACTCTGTAACAGGATACCCATCTATGTCAAGCAAAGTTCTTCATTAGCACTCTTCAAGAAAAATCTTGATGAGTGGGTGGGAAATAGGAATTACACCCCGGGGATTACTTCTGCATCTCTGCTCAACAGTGGCACAGGAAAATAACTTTTTTGGGTGGCATAAGCCAGGGAACCTTGTTGGCTAGGCTTACGTAGGCCCTTGGGCCAATAGCCTAGTACCTACCTATGAACCTATGAACCTATGATTCATATTAGAGAATAAAACTCTTTACTATGAACCAATCTAAGCATTTGCTACAATAGTAAAGACATTCATAACTTACTGTATATTAATAATATTTTGTATCCTTCTTCTTTCTGTATAACTTTTGAGATAACATTTAAATCTGCAACACACATTATATTCATATTCAACTTATAAACATATCTTCAGGAAAATTATCATATTTTATATGCAAATACTCTAAGATAAATCATTAGAGACATTCTAACAGATCATTCAAATATAAACATACTATTTGTTGCAATTTTATATTTCTAAATTATTCAACAGCATGAGCAATCAACTTCTTCTTCTTTTTCATCTTTCGACTGCTCCCCATTAGGGGTTGCCACAGCAGATCATTGGTTGCAGAACAATAGGCAGTGGAGGTTTTACAGTGCCAAGTTGCCAGCCTGGCACCCAACCTTCATAGAAGGCAACAGCATGAGCTAACAGCTTTAGTCCAAAAATTATAAAATCTGTTTCTAGTATACATGATGTTTATTAAATGATTATTTCTAAATGCATGTGCATTTTCTATCTGTTCTGGTCTGACATCACTGTTTATGTGAAGGCTGCCAGCCCAGCTAGCTGGAATTTTGTAAATAATTCTATGTCATCTGGGAATAGTAATATGATTTGCATTCTTGTCTTACAAATGTAAGAAAACTATATGTTATGTGTGTATTGAACTGCTGGTGCAGAAGTGGGTGTTAAACTGTATGCTATATGCTGAGCATCAAGAATGGAACCACAGTGTACCCTGCTGGAGAAGAGCAGAAATTAATATGGACTATATGCCTATGCCTATGGAACATACAGAGTTAACTTGCAAAACTCTAAGAAAATACATTGAAAAGTAAACAGAATGTCTCGAGATAGAAGGTTTTCTATTGTCTGGAAACAGAAATAATTACAGGTTTCAAATGTAAAGGTGCTTGGCTGTTTTATGAGTTACAGTTCCAGGCAAACTTCTGAAAAATAAGTATTTTTGACACAGAGGTGACAAAGAATGATGTAATCTGAGATAACCCAGCAGAAATGTTTGGTAATAACTTAAGAACTATCTCAGAGGCTGAGTCTGTGCATTTTGTATTTATCTTTGGACCTAGAAACATGCTCTCATCAACACTTCTCACCTGTATTGGCCTGCCTCTATAAGTAAGTAATTTAGGGCATAGTATCTCTTAGATATAGATAAGAATACAGTAAAGAATATTTTAGATGTTTTCTGTATTTATGTGAGACTGTCCTGCAATGTTGTTTTAAAATATTTTCTGTGATTCTGAACCCTGTTGACACTGTGTTAAGTTATTAATTACTGTATTTTTCTTTTATTATTTATTATTAAATATATTTAAACCTCTTAATTGTGGCTGGTTTGTTTAGCGATATTTAAGCTCTTAGAGCAATTGCATGTATTTGGTGACACTGTACAGGCCACTCTTAAATAGCCTTAAAAGTCTTGGACACACTTACCATTTGGATAATAGTAACATTACACAGTAGAACTGGTCACTCTTTGGGAAAGGGCATATAGTAGCTGATAAAGAGTGGTTGTTGGCAGCTGGTACTACCTTATGGTCTGGGCAGAAGGGGGCATAGCTAGTACTTCTTTTCTCCAGTTTTCAGTGTACCAGTTGGTTGGCTCTAATAGTGGACTTTTGGACAGCTACATTGAAATGTCAGTGTTGTAGAAAGCCTAATACAGCCCTTTAAATGGAAGGTAAAAGTGAAGTGCACTGTTCTGTTAAGAATTTACTGACTATGGAAATTAATCCATTAATGCACTTAACACATTCTCCTCCTTTATTAGAGGAGTTATCTTATACTGTTGTTACTTTTGAAAAGTTGATGTTAGTACTGGAAAGAAAGGTTGGGACATATAAACGTTTTCAATGGCAATGTTTGAGTTTTCAAGCATATCTAGATTTGGGGGTAGTACTACGTGGTCTTCATATTCTTAAAATGCCTTCCTATGCAAATACTTACCCTGAGCTGTTGAAGTGCTGGCAGCAGCTCAATTTGAAATTAAGTCGAGACTATATGTCCCTAATGAACAAATTTTTTACTGATATTGAAAATAACTTGAAAGAAGACATTATAAAACTTGAGAGTGAACTGTTTTTCCAGTATGATGAGGATGTACCAGAAAATGCCTGATAGGTTACAACTACTTGATGACCATCTGTAAACTGTTACGAGGAGTAAACTCATGAGAGATGCTAATGACTTAAGCAAGGTCATATTTTCTCATGGCCAAAAAGCAGAGAACGACGTTAAGCTGGTCAATGCTTGGAAGGTGTGATTGGATCAGTTGGATGCATTTTTGACAGATGATGACATCAAATAATTAATGAGAAGGCAGTTCCTGTTGAAGCATCTTCACATTGCAATGACGAGTGTGCAGCTCCTCCCCCAGTGATGACATCAGCGGATTTGAACTGTGGGACAGAAACGAGCATGACTGAGCAAACAGAAGCTATATTAGAGACTGAAAAATGTTCAAGTTAGTTTGGACTGCTTAGTATGGTTCAGTCAGGGTCCCAAATGCAGTTTCAGCTAAATTTACCTGAAAAAGTAACTGTTATAAGTATAATTGGATCTAGGAGCTGCTCACAGCAAAGGCAGACCTCAAATAGAATGAAGAGAAAAAACGACAGTCCAGCACCACAAAAGAAGACTGTGCTGCATCAGTAGAGTTTTTAAAAGGTATTTTAAACCTTTGAAATTGCATATTCACTGAATTACATGTATCCCTTTTGGGAAAAGGACTGACATTTTTTCCTAGTGCCTGTGAGGATCTAGTAAGTGCTTTAACTGACTTAAAGTTATTTGTGAGGATGTTAAATCTTAAACTTTTGTTTAAAATGATTCCCCAGCAAATGATTTAACATGTAAAAATGTAGTACTTTTGTACCTTTTACTAATCCTGTAATTACTGCCTTTCATGATATGTCTGAGTATGAAATTAGGCAGTTATATGATTCTAGTTTGAAAAGGAAGCCTTATAACTTAATGTATAGTGAGTATGAAGCCCTGAAATATCTAGAAAGTAATAATGATTTAATTATAAAACAGGGAGATAAAGGAGGTGCCACACTAGTAATGAACCATGCTGATTAATTAAATTATTTGAAGTCACTACGAGAGGATGTAAATACTTTTAAAAATGTAACTTTTTTGGATGTTAAAAAATTGTTGCAGATGTAAATATGATAATATATGATATGCAACTGAATAGAGAAACTTCGATTGAATTATTTAATTTTCTAACTGTCCCTTGTCCAAGGACACCACAGATATATGGGATACCAAAGGTCCACTAATCCTTAACAGAACCCCCACTGAGACCAATTGTCTCTGGCGGGGGTTGGGTTACAGAACCCATATTAGCCTGCTTATAAAGAGTACTTAGTCAATATCTGTGTTTATGTCCTATGTAATTAAGGACACTACTGATTTTTTAATTAGATTGAGGAATTGGTTTACTAAAAGAAGTAATAAAAAATTGAATTCTGACTAAGTATTTGTGATGTTAGATTTAATGTCACTATTTACTGTAATACCAAATGAATTTGAGGTTGAGGCTGTGCGTGAGTCTTCTCACTGGTGAAATAGGGATGTTGACAGCAAAGGTGCAAAATATTTGTGCTTTATTAGAAACAGTTTTAACTAAAAATGTTTTTATATTTGATAATAAGCCTTTTTTGCAGTTGTCCGGTGTGGCCATGGGGACACCTGTGGCCAATACTTATGCAAATATAGTTCTTCACCAATGGGAGAAAAAGTATGTTTTTAGTAATGAAAATGATTTATGTGGGAAAGTTGAGCTCTATTTAAGATTTGTAGATGACTGCTTTCTTGCATGAAACAGTACAGCTGATGAATTATTGAACTACATTACTTATTTAAATAATACCACTGAATTTCATGACTTTAAAATGAATCATTCCTCTAGTGAGATAGTTTTTCTTGATGTAAACTTGGAAAAGAAATTGGATAAAGTGGAGACAAGTATACTTAGGAAAAATGTGCATGTGAATAGATATGTGCATAGACAAAGTTTACATACTCCCCATATTTTTCCAGGAATAGTTAAAGCACAGATGTGCAGGGTAAATAGGTTGAATACAGATAGTGTACGGTTTATTGAACAACTGAATGAAATGGTAGGAGAATTTGTGAATAGTGGCTACAGCCACATGGAGGTCTTGAAAATAGCAGAAGATGTGAAACCATGTAAAGGTAATGTTATGAAACCAACTTTTAAAGGGGGAAGTAGCTATAGCTTGAGAAAATAATAATAGTAATAAAATTAGATACGTAACTACTTATAGTTTAAGAACAGATCAAATAAGGAAAATTATACAGAAGATCTGGCCTATACATATGACTGCATCTGAACTGCATACCTTAAAAGAGAATAAACATTTTTCTCATATAGAAATTTAAAGAGTTTAAAGAGAAGGTTATGTTATAAAGAATTCAAAGATGCAACAAAAGTTAAGTTGGGCAATAAGCCTGGTGCGTATGGGTGTATGTATTGTAGTTGTTGTGAAGATATTGTTAAGCATGATAGTGACAAATTTATCCATCCAGTGTCCAGTAAGGAGTTTACTTTTAACTCTGTTGCCACTTGTAATAGTGTCAATGTGATTTATCTTGCTACCTGTCTAAAATGTGATTAATTTTACATTTTACATAGGAAAGACTACAAGGAAACTAAAAGATCACATCACAGAGCATAAGACAGAGATAAGAAGAAATAATGAAAATAATGCACTATTTAAGCATATTATGCATAATGGTGCAGATCGTAGTTTTAAAATCAGAGTGATAGATAGTGTACAGAAGAGGCCTAGAGGAGGTGATTTGAATAACCATCTCAAAAATAAAGAAAATGAGTGGATTATCAAGTTTCATGCAGATTCAGAACCTTGTATAAACAATGTGGTTAGCATCAAGCCTGTGCTTTTTAAAAAACAAGAGCAACATCTGTAACATAAACCTTTAAGGATGTTTTAGAAAAGGTTTTAATTGATGGTATAGTGTGATTTGTTGGCTGTTGTCACATGTTACCTTTTGGTTCTTATTTGAATGTAATATAATATGATATGTACTGTTTTAGCATTGAGAAAGGTTGTTTAACCAAAAGCTTTGCTGTATTAAAGTATGTTTCCTCACGATGGATTTGTGTCTTTTATACTACTTCTTTTCTCCAGTTTTCAGTGTACCAGTTGCTTGGCTCTAATAGTGGACTTTTGGACTGCTACATTGAACATCAGTGTTGTATGGAGCCTAACACAGCCCTTTTAATGGAAAGTAAAATTGAAGTGCACTGTTCTGTTAAGAATTTACTGACTATGGAAATTAATCCATTAATGAACTTAACACTATCTCCTCCTTTGTTAGAGCAGTTACCTCATAGTGATGTTACTTTTGAAAAGCTGATGTTAGTACTGGAAAGAAAGGTTGGGACATATAAATGTTTTCAATGGCAACGTCTGAGTTTTCAAGAATATCTAGACTTGGGGTAGTCCCACGTGGTCTTCATATTCTTAAGATGCCTTCCTTTGCAAATACTTAGCCCAAGCTGTTGAAGTACTGACAGCAGCTCAATTTGAAATTAAGTCTAAAACTATATGTTCCGAATGAACAAATTTTTTACTGATATTGAAAATAACTTGAAAGAAGACATTATAAAACTTGAGGATGAGCTCGTTCATATAAACTCTTTTTCCAGTATGAGGGGGTGTACCAGAAAATGCTCGATAGGTTACAACTACTTGATGACCATCTGGAAACTGTTAAGAGGAATAAACTCATGAAAGATTTGAATGACTTTAAGCAAGGTTATATTTTCTCATGGTCAAAAGCCGAGAAACAAGTTAAGCTGGTCAATGCTCAGAGGGGGCGTATGGATCAGCTGGATGAGTTTTCGACAGATGATGACATCAGAATAATTAATGAAAAGGCAGTTCCAGTTGTAGCATCTTCACATTACAATGACGAGCGTGCAGCTCCTCCCCCAGTGATGACATCAGCAGATTTGAATTGTGGGGCAGAATGGAGCGTGACTGAGCAAACAGAAGCTATATTAGTGACTGAAAAACATTCAGGTCAGTTGGGATCACTTAGTATGTTTCAGTCAGGTTCCAAAATGCAGTTTCAGCTAAATTTACCTGAAAAAGGGACTGTTGTAAGTAGGAATGAATCTAGGGGCTGCTTACAGCAAAGGCAGACCCCAAATGGAATAAAGAGAAAAACGACAGTCCAGCACAGCCAAAGAAAACTGTGTGGTGTCAGTAGAGTTATTAAAAGGTATTTTAAACCTTTCAAATTGCATATTGACTGAATCACATGTATCCCTTTCGGGAAAAGGACTGAAATTTATTCCTAGTGCTTGTGAGGATCTAGTAAGTGCTTTAACTGAGTTAAAGTTATTTGTGAGGACTTTAAACCTTAAAATTTTGTGGGTTGGGTTACAGAACCCATATCAGTCTACTTACAAAGAGTACTTAGTCAATATCTGTGTTTATGTCCTAGTGTAATTAAGGACACTACTGATTTTTTAATTAGATTGAGGAATTGGTTTACTGAAAGAAGTGATAAAAAAATTAATTCTGACTATGTATTTGCAATGTTATGTATAACGTCACTATTTACTGTAATACCAAATGAATTTGGGGTTGAGGCTGTGTGTGGGTTTTTCACTGGTGAAATAGGGATGTTGACAGCAAAGGTGCAAAATATTTGTGCTTTATTAGAAACAATTTTAACTAAAAATGTTTTTATATTTGATAATGAGCCATTTTTGCGGTTGTCTGGTGTGGCCATGGGGACACCTGTGGCCAACACTTATGCAAATATAGTTCTTCACCAATGGGAGAAAAAGTATGTTTTTAATAATGAAAATTATTTCTGTGGGAAAGTTAAGCTACATTTAAGATTTGTAGATGACTGCTTTCTTGTATGGAATGGTACAGCTGATGAATTATTGAACTATGTTACTTATTTAAATAATACCACTGAATTTCTTGAGTTTAAAATGAATCATTCCTTTAGTGAGATAGTTTTTCTTAATGTACACTTGGAAAAGAAATTGGATAAAGTGGAGACAAGTATACATAAGAAAAATGTACATGTGAATAGACATGTGCATAGGCAAAGTTTACATGCTCCCTATAATTTTCCAGGAATAGTTAAAGCACAGATGTGTAGGGTAAGTAGGTTGAATACAGATGATGTATGGATTATTTAATAACTGAATGAAATGGTAGGAGAATTTGTCAATAGTGGCTACAGCCACATGGAGGTCTTGAAAATAGCAGAAGATGTGAAACTATGTAGAGGTAATGTTATGAAACCACTTTTTAAAGAGGGGGAAGTAGCTATAGCTAATAATAGTGATAACATTATATATGTAACTACTTATAGTTGAAGAACAGATCGAATAAGAAAAATCATACAGAAGAACTGGCCTATACTTATGACTGCACATGAACTGCATACCTTAATAGAGAATAGAACTTTTTTCTCATATAGAAATGTAAAGAGTTTAAAGAGAAGGTTATGTTATAAGGACTTCAAAGATGTAGCAAAGGTTAAGTTGGGCAATAAGTCTGGTACATATGGGCGTATGTATTGTAGTTGTTGTGAAGATATTGGGCAGGATTTACGAAAGTTGCATGGAGTGCAAGAAGAGTGTAGGAGCTCACGGCGGCAATATGTCTGCTGTGCGATCTGGGTACAGCCGGCAGGGGCGTGCACGAGAGCTGCTAAAGCTACTCTTGCACGGACAGTGTCATGGTATACAAATTACCTCATTTGCTGCTGAAAGCTATGTAAATGAGGTAAATTTGCAATCCAGGAAACACTAACCTGTCCGTGGAAGATTAGTGTTATCTGCAGAAATGTACTCCGTTGGTAATGGAGTACCGTTCTGCAAATAGCTAAATGGAGCTATGACAGCTCCAAATAAAAGATGCATACAGTTGAGGAAGCATGCCAATGGCCAAATATAAGGCCGTTGGCATTTATAAATGTTTACAAATATTAAAATCTAACTTTTTCCCCAATCTCCGATGTTTAAGCATAGCGCAGCAATGCGCAAACGTGCAGCGCTTTAAAAAACAAGAAAATAATTTAAAAATAGCCACAAATAGGCATTTTCACTAAAAAGCTTATCCTGCCATGCAGGTGAATGGCAGGCTGAAGACAATATGGCCACTGAGTAGTGGTTGCTAAAGGGGGGAAGCTCAGTGTGAGAGATGTAACCATGCATTAGTAGGCAATCCTATGCAAATGAGGATAAGGATTGTGAATCCCAATTTTCCCCAGCATATGATCCATGTCCCAAGAGTGTAAGTGTAGGAGTAGGTGAGTATTAGAGTAGAATATAGGTGACATCATGAGGGGGTATGTCAGAAAGGCTGTAAGCTAATTGGAGCACAGTGGCTTGTGTTTGCCCTTACTTGCTCAGGATTGCAAGAGGGATGCCTACAGTTGTCCTATTTGAAAACCTGAAACTAAAGGTGCACACTGTTAAAAGTTCAGAAATTTCTTGCAAACATGCACACAGTGTGTGCACTTGTGTGCGCGTGTGTGCGTGTGTGTGCGCATGTTTGTGCGGTGCTGCCCCGGGTGGAACAGAAAGGGAAAAGGAAGGAAAAGCAGTAGTAGGAATTTAACCATGGAGAACTAGTAGAGCTGCCAGGTGAAATATATCTGAATCAGCCAATTACACAGGCAGCAGACTATCCCAGCCCAGCCCAACACTTTAAACTCTGCAAACAGCATTCCCCCTGTTTTTTTTTTCCCCAAGGACTCTGCAACACTGCAGTATACAAAGAGGGAAAGCTTAAAAAGCTTACATCAGACAAAATGTTAGGGGCTGCTCTTGCTATCATAAACCAACATGTGCAAGATGCTGAGGGTGGTGATGTTGTGAATGCTGCTGAGCAACCCACAGTGAGGAGACGGAGTAGAGTGTACAGACCCAGGGTAACCTACCAGGGGCTACATGAGCTGGAGATAGTGGAGCGCTATAGGGTGGACAGAGACCTCCTGCAGCAAATTGTTGAGATGTGCCGGCCACACCTCACACACAGAACCAACAGAGGGGAACCCATCCCAGTGAATACCAAGGTATGTGTTGGCATAAGAATACTAGCTACATGTACCTTCCAGAGACCAAATGGTGAAATGATGGGGATTTCACAGGCATCAGCATCCAGGGTACTCCACCAGTTCCTGGATGTCATGTCAGCACATGTCGGTGACCACGTATATCTCCCCAATTCCTGTGAGGCATTAGCCAGCAATATGCGTCTTTTCCACCAAATAGCAGAATACCCTGAGGTAGTGGGTGCAATAGACTGCATGCACATATGCATCAAAGCACCACCAGGTGAGTGGGGTAGGGTCTACATCAACCGCAAGGGCTTCCCCTCCATCAACTGCCAGGTTGTGTGCGATGCCTAGGGCATAATAATGAATGTGTGTGCTGACTGTCCTGGAAGCTATCATGATTCCCACATCTGGCATCTGACGCAGCTGTACCAGAGATTTGCCAGTGTAGACATCCCTGATGGTCACTTAGTGGGGGATGCTGGATGCGCACTGGAGCCGTGGCTGATGACACCCATCAGAAATGCACACACACCTGAACAAGAACTCCATAATGAGTCACACGCACAAACAAGAAACATAATTGAGTGTGTGATTGGGATGCTCAAGTCACGGTTCCAGTGCCTGGACACATCTGGTGGAGCCTTGCAGTACTCACCAACTACAGGTACCCAAATTGTTATGGTATGTGCCATGCTACACAATATGATCCTGTGGAAACAGCTGCAGCAGGAACAGCATGGGGCAGGGCCAAACAGCCCCCCACCATTGCCAAGGCCAGCACAGGCACAGCGTGACTCAGAGGAGGAACAACCTGAGCCTGCCCCAGTAGGCAGAAGGAGGCATGCCCAGTATGCCATGGCCATGGCAAAGAGGCAACGCATATCACATACACTGACTCAGTAGGAACCCTGGAAATGACACCTGTCTCTGACTCACTTATACAGTAAAAGGGATGCCTAATTTGACACAACCTGTTTTCAAACATGTATAGGGAGTGTACTATGTGCAACCGACATAGGCAGCCCTGCAGCACCACCTGAGGCATGAGTTCCCTATTTTAAGCAATATAAAGCACTGCTAAGCACATTTTATTTGTATTGAGCATATTAAAATCCAATTGTTTGTAGCTGCGCACCGTGATAACCAGCGCAACGTCGGGCAATGTTGAGCAACGTTGGGCAAAGTCGAGCAAAGTTGGGTAAACACACTCGCACCTGCTTTACTGTTCCTTAACCAGTCAGGTCTGCCCAGCAGGAAAATAAAAAGTGGTGACAGGGCTCGAACTCAGGATACTGTGCACTATACTCACAGTACTGAACCACTAAGCCATGACAGCATTTCACTGGCACAGACACAACTTAAGTCACTTACACATACCAGTTGGGGGGGGTCACATACCTAACAGTCACATCCAGCAGGACAATTGTAGACAAATGCAAACACAAACAAATGCTGTATCATGCCTTCTGAAGAGGCATATGAGTGACCTCACCCCAGGCCTATGCAGACAGATAACAGCAGGCCAGGCAGTGTGATGTGGGTTGGGTAGGCTATAAAGTCACAAACTAATATGCATGTAATTGGAAGTTAAGGTCTGTAGTACAGTGGTATGCCTCACCCAAGTATGATAGGCAACAGTACAGACTGAAATGGAGTACTTGACATAGCAGTGCAGGCCTAGCAAATGTGTATAAGTGTCAGGCGTACCCCTCATCCTATGTACACCCACAGTAACAATCAGGTGTGCCCCTCTGGGTATAAATGTACAAATAATAGCTGTGCCTCCTGTATGTAGAAATGTTGATAAGTCTATGCAAATTGACTCATGGAAGCCCTACAGGCACAGCGTGCTTCTTGTCGATATACAACACAAAGGTGAGCCCTGAAGTAAAAACCAACTTGATTTTTCACACACATGTATATATGCCCATAGTGGGCATGCTCACACACTTAAACAAATTTAGCAAATTTCAGTCAGCAACATACTGAAAGGTCATACTGGGCATGCTCACACACTTAATCCATGTCTGAGTACAGCAGTGGGCCACACATATCTGGCAGTTGCAGTTCTTACTCCAGACACTTGTCACTATTCACCAATCCTGCCTTGCACACACAGTGATATGAAAACAGACCCATATAATATATTGGACCCCTGTCGTAATCTATATGAAAACAGACCCATATAATATATTGGACCCCTGTCGTAATCTAACTATGTACTTCAAGTACTTAAGTTGTTCAAAGAAAGTGAAAATCCAAAGAAGATCATTAAATCTCCAATCAGTATCATCAAGAAACAATGAGCACTCCTAACATCATCCAAGCCATGTTCTGACAAAAATATTGCCAAAGAGTCCATTGAGAACCATGAAGCTTTCTTTCGCTATGCCATAAATATCAATGTAAACTCATATATGTTCTGAGTCAGTGCAAAGTGTAAATGAATACATGTACATAACTGACATTGCCAACATCTTGTCATATAGGTTCATACATATTTACCCCCCCTCTCACTGACAAAAGGGTCCATTACCATACCCGGAGATTGTGAAAACCCAGAAATCACATATACAATGGTTAAACAGCTCTATCCAACCCTAAAAACACGGCATCTATGGGACGACATGGTTTCCCTGGCTGTGTCATATATGAACTCCAAAACAAACAGACCCTGCACCTGAACAGTCTGTTGAGACTCACCCTCTGTACAGGATATGAAACTGTTGAATGGGTTACAACAACGTTTGGCACACTCCACAAGTGTTGGTGCACAACAGACCATGGGAACTATTGTCTTATAAGCCTAATAAGCCTGATCTGCAAGGCCATGGAGTCCATCATTATGGAACTCATAAACAGAGCTATTGGGAGCCTACAAACACCCAACCCTACCCATTTTGGTTTGGTCAGGGGCAGATCATGGTTCCTAAACCTGCTAGACAGTTTTCAATGCAGTCACCCAGGACATACATCAATGAAATGAGTTACACATGGCCTAAATAGACCTTGAAAAGCCCTTTTCCAACATCCCACACACATGTCGTATCCACAAAATCAACAACTTGTGCATAAACACGTATGTCATCTGATGGATTGCCAACTGAGGCACAGATAGATCCCACAAGGTAAGAATTGTGGTCTCCCTGTTGGACTGTAAGCTGGTAACAACTGCTGTCCCCGATGGCTCATCCCTGGGACCCCTCCTGTCTGCTGTATACTTTTCAGAAATACAGTCAAACACACAAGGGCTATGGTTAGCAAAGTTTGTGGATGACTGCAAAAAGGTTGTCATAATCGATGTTTGGGACAACAGAGACATCCTTAAAAAGGGTCTCAGTCAGACAGATGTGGTGTCAAAATTATGGCCTCGAGCTACAGTCATACAAATACCACATAGGTGCCATCACCCTAAATATGGAGGTAATAATAAGGGATCTATGGACACATGTGGATAGTTATCTCTACTTCCAGAAACACATTCACAAAGTTGTTAGAAAATCATACTATGTGATCCCACAAATTGCCAAGGTCTTTGCATGTAGGTCAAAGGAGGTTCCCTCTACTCATCAGTCATCAGACCCATCAGAGAGTATCACAGCACACTTGCGATGAATCTGACTAGGCACCTTCAGCAGCTGGAAAGACCACTGAAGTACTTCAACAAGAGGATTACTGGCCTCAAACAGTTGCCCCATGCAACAAGACTGATGTAACTCAATCTGTACTCTGTTGCATACTGTCTACTCAGACGATTTCTGCCCAACAGACAGGTCCATGTCCAATGCAGAACTGATGTACATGCGCTATCTGAAGTAAACCCAAGCTCACTGTGCTACATGCTCTAGGGATATCATCATCAAAACAATAAATAGAACATGTTGGTGGGATACATTACTAACTCACAGACTTCCCTTGCTTTGGAACAGGCTCCCAACCTACATTAAGCTGAGTCCCTCACTGACACTCTTCCAGAGGAGCCTTGATGAGTGTATGTGAAACTGAACTGTCACACCATGGATCACTTCATCAGCTCTACTACACAGAAGCCTAGGGAACTAACCTCATGTGTGGCGATAGCTGCACACTCTGGCCATACTAATATATGCCTTCAGGCAAATAGCCTATTACCTTCCTATGTACCTATATGTGTAGGGGGAACACAGTATAATAAGCCAAAGATGGATGGGCAGAGATGTGTGTAAGAGGGTGACCATGACGGGGAGGCATCCAGGACTGTCCCACCCAGCACACGTCCCAATGGCACAAAAGACATGTGGTGCAGATCTCACCCACTGTTCATAACAGCCACCAGCATCTGTAAGCATTACAGTGTATGTGGTCCATGTGCCTGCTGTACAACATGACTGTACAATGAAGTACACATCTACTATCTGTAGACATGTACTTGTCACATAGGTTCATAGGTATGTAGTACACTATCTCCGCGAAGACATATATTAGCCTAGGCAAGTTGTGCAGCTTTCACCACCCCATTGGGTAGTCTCCAAATCCCTAGTTCTAATAGTTAGTACCCTAAACCCCTTTCTATTGGGGCTCCTGATGTGATGCCTGGAGTGAATTGTCTATTTCCCATCCACTCATCAAGGTTCCTATTGAAGAGTGTCAGCGAGGGGCTCTGTCTGATGTACATTGGGACTCTGTTCCACAGTAAGGCAAGTGTCTGGGATGGTACTCTATCCCACCAGCATGTTGTATTCATTGTTGTGATGAGGTTCATATCCCTGGAGTGTGTAGTGCAACTCAAATTTGTTATCCGTAGATGGAGCATGTTCAATGGTTATGTGTTGGACATGGCTCTGTATGTCAGGCAGAGTGCGCCTCTGAGTAGGCGGTATGCAACGGAGAACAGATTTAGTTTTACCAGTTGTGTTGCATAACACAACTGTTTGAGGCCAGTAATCCTCTTGGTGAGGTACTTCTGTGGTCTCTACAGCTGCTGGATATGCTTAGTCGAGTACATCCAAAATGGTGCATTGTACTCAATGATGGGTCTGATGACTTAAGAGTAGAGGGCCACCACTACCTCTTTTGATCCTGATGCAAACCCTTTGTTGATAAGATGGGCCACATAGGATTTCCTAATCACTTTGGCAACATGGTGTCAAAGGAAAGATGACTATCTACTTGTGTTCCCAGATCCCTTATTGCCTTGTCAGTTTTTAGGGGGTAACACCTAGGTGGCAGTTTGTGGGTACTTTGTTTTCACCAAAGGGGATTACTATACATTCTTCCACATTGAGCTTGAGGCCATGATTCTGACACCACACATCTGTCTCATAGAGTCCCTTCTGAAGAATATTTGTGTCATCCGGGGAATCTGTTATGACAAACACTTTACAGTTCCCAGCAAACTTAGTCAACCACAACCCTCCTGGACCATGGACCATGGGGGACACCAGTTGTTACCGGTGTAGAGTCTGACATGTAGCCAGCAACTCTTAATTTGTGGGATCTATCTGTGAGCCAGTTTGCAATCCATCTTGTGATGTATGGTTTCATGCCCAGGTTGGTGAGTTAATCTATGATTAGCGAGGTATAGGTAGGCTGTGTGGAGCTCATTTCAATCATCCATAGCCTGGGTAACTGTCTCAAAGAAATCCACCCAGTTCAGGAGGTGTGATCTGCATTTGACAAAGCTAACCTTAACAAACTAGCTACTTGCTATAACAGCATTGCCCGCTTTGCCACTGGGAACCCCTATCAAACCCATCACTGTCTTAATTTGAAATATTTAGGCTGGCTAGAACTCCAAAATTATCTTTTAATCTCACAACTCACTATTGCCCACAAAATACTGTACCAACCTGACAATACCCCTATAGTCTCACAACTTTTAATCCCTTACAATAATCTCAACTCCCTTTGTTCCTCTTGTAAACTCTTGACTAGATCAATAAATTCTAACAAACATGCCGGCGACTCTTTATTCATTAATACTATTGGTAGAAGATGGAATCTGCTACCCAGTGATATAACTCTGATCACATCGCTTCCTCTTTTCAAACAAAAACTCAAGCTTTACTTCCAAAATCACTGGCTCTGTTCCTGTAGTATACCAGAGTGACATTCTTCTCCACCCATTTTACTTTACCTCTACTTCCTCCACTCCTCTTACATTCTACTCACCAATTAAGCTACTTCCTAGGCCACCTTTTGCCCAATGCTTGGCGTCCTTTGCACTACCTTCTACTCCCAGCTCTCTCTTCTCCTCTCCTTGTCACTTCTTTATCTCCTTTCTTTCTTTACTGTCTACTGCTTCTTCTCTACTTCCTAGACTTCTCCCCTACTCCTTCTTTCCTCATCTCTTGTACTTTATCTTTATTTATTCTCTTTATGATACTATTTAAAATAGCCTTGATTCTATAATTATGACGTGCTTCAACTGACTATGTATTTTTCTTTGTCTTCTGGAATTTTTATGTAACCAGTCCTTTTTGGGCACTTTTTATTGTTGTTCATTTTTTGTTTACACATATGACTACTTTGGTATATTGTGCTTTTTTGTGTGTGGAGCTTTTCTCCCCGGGCCTCTACTGAAAATGGACATATATCCAGCTAGACTAGCCCGGTCAACAAATGTAAAATAAAAATAAAATAAAAATAATGATACCTGACTGGGGAATTGTGTCAAAGGCCTTAGCGAGGTATAGGTAGGCTGTGTGGAGCTCATTTCAATCATCCATAACCTGGGTAACTGTCTCAATGAAATCCACCCAGTTCAGGAGGTGTGATCTGCATTTGACAAAGCTAAACTGGGTGTGCTCAACTATGTGAAGGTTCCCATTGTCTTTATTGTTGAGTTCCATTATGACTGGCTCCATTACCTTGCAGATCAGAGTCGTCAGGCTCATAGAGCGTGAATGCCAAGGCTCTTTTGTGGCCCCACCCCAGTGGAGTAGGAATAACATTGCTGTTCAACATTCTATGGGTACATATCCTGTAGAGAGGATGTAGAGAGAGGTGTAGGTATCCTTGATGAATATGGATACATCCCCAGCCTATGTGCTATGATCCAGGTTCTGATACTGGAAGGTATGGAATGAGTAGTATCCTGGTAGTGCTGGTGTTCTCTCTGGAGCCTTGAACTAGGTTTCTGTTACTGCACAGATATCAATATTCTCCATACTGAGAAGTGCCTCAAGTGTGTGCATTTGGAGGCTGAAACTTCTGACAATGAGTAGCATTCAGCTCACTTTGTGGTTATTTGTGTTGGTTACGGGATTTGTTTTGTCCTGAGTGACCGGTGTTCCACTCCTGAAGTCAACCACTCATTGGCCCAATCTGACCATAAGCTAGTTACCCTACATATCCACATTCTGCCCCCACCCCCCATTAAGGAAACCATGTTAAAAAAATTCTCCAAAGCCAACTTCATGCTTCTTAAGACAGAAGTGGTGAACTTCAGGACACCCATGCAGATGGACAATACAGTTATGACTACTGAATCCTACACAATTGCACTTTATAAGCACTTACATGAGTGCATGGATTGTGCTATCCCAAACAGAACCAATATGCTATACTCCAAGAAAAGGAAGCCAATCTGGTGGTCCCCTGCCATAAACAAACTGCACAACAGAAGGAAGAAACTGTTGCAAAAGAGGGTAAAATCCCATGAGTGGAGGAGCTCCCTGGTCAGCCTCAGTAAGAAGCTGTGATTCCTGATAAAATCCTCCAAAGCTAGTTGCAAAAACAAAATCACCACTGATTCTAAAGACAACCACAAAGCATTCTATAGCTATGTCAAGAATCTCAATGGCAACACTCAGATCTGCTCTGAGTTACAGCACAATGGCACTAAATATACAGACCCAACTGATATTGCCAACATCCTGGCAGATAGGATCAGTGCTAACTTTACCCCCCTCTCACCCATGAAAGAGCCCATCTCTATACCGGAAGAATGCAAAGTTGCTGTCATCATGGCTGCACAGGTAAAAAACACTCTCCAAAGCCAGAAACACAGCATCCAAGGGACCAGATAACATCCCAGGCTTCGTTCTGCACAAACTACAGAATGAACTGGCACCACACCTAAGTATCATGTTCAGTCATAGCCTCACCTCAGGCTTTGTGCCTGCTGAATGGTGCACAGTGTCGGTTATCCAACTAAACAAGGGGGGAGCCACCACGGACCTCGGGATCTAGTGCCCCATTAGCCTGATGAGCCTGGTCTGCAAGGCCATGGAACGTATCATCATGGAACTTATAAACAAAGACATTGGTGATCTCCAAACTCTGGACCACAGCCAGTTCAGGTTTGTAAAAGGTAGATCATGTCTCCTAAACCTGATAGACTTCTTTGAAGCAGTCACCAAAGCTGTAGACAAGGGTAAGGTGGTTCACACAGCCTATCTAGAGCTTGCCAAGGCTTTCAACACCATCCCCCACTCTGGAATTATAGATAAACTCACTAAACTAGGTATAAATCCCTATGTCGCAAGATGGGTTGCCAACTGGCTCACTGACAGAATCCACACTGTGAAAGTAGCAGACTCCAAATCTGACTTCAGATTAGTGACAAGTGAAGTACCAAAGGGTTCAGTCCTGTGTCCTGTCCTGTTTGGTATCTACTTCCCTGAAGTACAGGCTAACACAGAAGATCTTTGGCTAATGAAGTTCCCAGATGACTGCAAACTAGGAGCCATAATCGAAACTACTAACGATGTGGACATCCTACAAAAGGGCCCTACTGAGACAGATGCCTGGTGTCAAAGCCAAGACCTCAAGCTCAATGACAAAAAGTGCATTGTCATCCCCTTTGGTAAAAACTCTGTACCCATGAACTACAACATAGGCGGTAGTATACTTAACACTGAAAGTGTGATAAGAGACCTTGGGAGGGTCTATATTAGATCAGTGAATGCTTAAACAAGTGAATGCTGATTGATAGACCTTATTTTAGCGAAAGTTAGAAATATCGAAGCAACAGAAACTCAATTTTTTTCCTAGGGAAAGAATTTGGTTGTCCGTTTCTGTTGCTTCGGTATTTTCAGTTCTGTAATGGAAAGTTACAGGTCAGATTCAGGTAAGTGTGCGATTGTGTGGATGTGAGTGTTAGGGTGGGTTAGGTGAGTTAGGGTTAGGGCTCGGGTTAGGTATGTGTGTGATTGTGTGGACATGAAGGTTAGGGCAAATTTAAGTGAGTTAGGGTTAAGGAGCGGGTAAGGTGAGTGTGCGATCGTGACGGACATTAGGGTTAGGGTTTGGGTTAAGGTAAGTGGATAGTTAGTGGTGTGTGCATAGTTTAGTGTAGGGTTAGGTGTCAGATTTTAGGTGTATGTGTATGGATTTCTGTTTGTTTGGTGTGCTTGTGTTGTATGTATGTGTTTTGAATCAGCAATTTTTTCCCTAGGAAAAAAATCGCTGATCTGACAGTTCGAGATTGTAAGCTTTCGCTTACATAAGGTCGATCAATCAGCGTTCACTTTTTTAAGCATTCATTGATCTAATATAGACCCACCTTGGGAAACAGGTGGACAGTAGTCTCTCCTTTGATAATCACATCGCCACAGTAGTCAGGAAATCCTTCTATGTGGCACACCTCATCACAAAAGGTTTCTCATGCAGAAAAAAAAGGTCATTGTTCCCCTCTACTCCTCACTCATTATATCCATTATAGAGTTCAATGCCCCTTTTGGTATGTACCTCACAAGACATCTACAACAACTGGAAAGCCTGCAGAAATACCTCACAAAGAGGATAAGCAGCCTGAAATACATGCCCTACACAGACCGTCTCAAAACACTCCAGCTTTACTCTCTCGCATATCATCTAATCAAAGGTGATCTCTGCCTAACATACAAAGCTATGTCGAACACAGAGCTGTTGGACATGCTCCACTTAAAGAAATCCCAATCCCTCTGAGCTTTGGCCCCAAATCCCGGACCAAAATACAAAAGGAGGGGGTGTATCCATTTTCATAAAGGATACCCACACCTCCAGGTTAGTGGCACAGCACGAGGCCTTGGTGACCATCCAAGTGCAACTAACAGTGGGCAAAGCTGCTTATCAGATCATAGCCTGCTACAGATCACCTACCTTGTCTCAGGACCCTCACTCAGCATTCCTGAGAACACTGGAAAATATAAAGGTCCCATGAAACACCATGATATTAGGAAATTTCAACTACCCAAACAGTGACTGAGAGAATTATTCAAGTACGAACTCCTTTGCCCAGTGCTTCCTAGAGTTTATAAACTCAAATGTCCTGGAACAGCTGGTCACCACATCCACTAGAGGTGACAACATACTGGACCTGATCATCACCAACATGGGGGATCAGTGTTCCACACCAGAGGTAAACCCCTCACTGGTAAGATCAGATCATAAAGTAATCAAACTGGACATCCACATCCCAACCCTACCCCCAGTCAAGGAAACCACTGTGAAAAACTTTTCAAAAGCAAACTTCACACTTCTCAAGACTGAAGTTGAAAGTTTCAAAGCCCCCTTGCTACAGGATAATGCTATCCGATCTGCAGAATCCTTTACAAGTGCATTCTATGAGCATCTACAGGGATGCATGGATTGCGCCATCCCAAGTAATATCAAGACTCACTCCTCCAAAAAGAGGAAACCAGTCTGGTGGTCCTTGGCCATAAATAAGCTATACAACAAAGGAGGAAATTACTACATGACAGAGCAAAATTCTAAAAAGGAAAGGCATCACTGATCATTATTAGCAAGAAACTTTGATTGCTCATAAAACCATCCAAGGCCAGTTTCTAAAGAAAAATTGCCAAGGAATCTAAAGATAACCACAAAGCCTTCTTTAGCTATATCAAACATTTAGGTGGAGACTCTCAGATATGCTCTGAGCTACTGCAAAATTACAAAAAATACAATGAACTAAATGACATTGCCAACATCTTGGTGGACAAGTTCAGTGCAAACTTCACCCCCCCCCACCCCCAAAAAGGCCCGTGTCCATCCCAGAAGAATGCAGAGCCCCAGACATCATGGACATGCAGGTAAAAACAGCCTTCTCAAAAGATAAGAACACAGCATAAATGGGACAGGATGGTGTCTTAAGCTGTCTTACACGAGCTCCAAAAGGAACTAAACCCTCACCTAAATTCACTGTTTAGACTCAGCCTTACCACAGGCTATGTACCCAAAGAATGGCGTACAGCAACAGTCATTCCACTCCACAAAGGTGGTGCCACAACAGAACCTGAGAACTATCATCCTATAAGCCTGACCAGCCTGGTCTGCAAAGCTATGGAGTGAATTATCATGGAACTCATAAACAGAGACATTAGGAACCTGGACCCTACCCACTTTGGCTTTGTTAAAGGCAGATCCTGCCTCCTAAACCTAGTTGACTTCTTTGAAACAGTTACCAAGGCCATAGATGAAGGGAAGGTAGTCCACACAGCCTACCTGGACCTCACTAAGGCCTTTAACACCATTTCCCACTCTGGCATCATAGACAAGCTTAACAGCTTGAATATTAACCCCTATGTCACAAGATGGGTGGTCAACTGGCTCACCGATAGAACACATATGATTAGAGTTGTGGGTGCCATGCCCGACTCTAAACCAGTCACAAGTGGCGTCCCACAGGGCTTGGTCTTGGGACCCCTCTTGTTCAGTATATACTTCTCTGAGGTACAGGCAAGCACGGGAGGACTATGGCTGACCAAGTTCACAGATGACTGCAAACTGGGAGCCATAATCGACTCTCTGGCTAACACAGACATCCTCCAGAAGGGTCTTACAGAGACAAATGCCAGGTGTCAAAACCATGGCCTCAAGTTGAATGCCAAAAAATGCATAGTCATCCCCTTTGGAAAAAACAAAGTGCCCATGAATAACCACATAGGTGGTAATCTACTAGGTACGGAAAATGTAATTATGGACCTGGGGTCCCAGGTAGATAGTAACCTCTCCTTTGATAATCACCTTGCCAAAGTGGTTAGAAATTCCTTCTATGTAGCCCACCTAATCATGAAAGGGTTCACCTCTAGATCAAGAGAGGCCATTGTGCTCCTCTACTCATCACTCATTAGGCCCATAATAGAGTACAATGCCCCATTTGGGTTGTAACTTAATCAGCACATGCAACAGCTGGTAAGACCACAGAAGTACCTCAACAAGAGGATCATGTGCCTCAAAGATGCCCTATGCAGCTTGACTAAAGAAACTCCAGCTCTACTTGGTTGCTTACTGCCTGCTCAGACATGATCTATGCCTGATGTATAAGGCCATGTCCTACCCAGAATTAATGGACATGCTCCACCTCAAGAAAACCAAACCTCTTAGAGCCACACGCTCCAGTGAATTAAACCTCAGCACAGCAATAAACAGGATGTGCTGAAGGGATAGATTCCTGTCCCAGAGACTTCCCATACTCCAGAATAAACTCCCTATCTATATCAAACAAAGCTCCTCATTAACATTCTTCAAGAAAAATCTTGATGATTGGATGAGAAATAGGAAATTCACCCTGGGGATCACTTCTGTGTCTCTGCTCGACAGTGGCACAGGAAAATAAATTTCTTGGGTGGCAAAAGCCAGGGTACCTTTTTGGCTGGGCTTGTATAGACCCCAGGGCCGATAGCCTAGTACCTACCTATGAACCTATGAACCTATGAACCTTTAAACCTTGCCTAAAAAAAGTAATATGGGGACAGCAAGAGCCTTGGCCAGTATTCAGAAGCATAGGGGTGACAGGTGCAAACCATTTGTAGCGAAGCAATGAGGTTTGTCTGTCATGTCATCACAGGCAGACAGAGACTGGATCCCCTTTGAATGGCACCAGAAGCTCAGCCAATTGTTGAAGTTTATCATCTTTCTGTTATATTGCAGTATCATGTAGGTGAAGGTAAGATGCTACTCAAGGTCAGGGTCATACCAGCCTGGGCTACATGATCATAGAGCTAATATATATCTCTTGTCATGCTGTCCTGGGAGGTATGTCTCAGATCATTCACACTGACATGTACAAAAAACACGCCATATATGTACCTGTTCTGGAGTGATGTAAGTGCTCGTGTTATAGGGTGGATCATAGCACCTGACAGACAACTGACAGTAACCTTCCCCTTGTCCAGCCAAGTGAGTGGAACATCTGTGTGCCTGACTGTGAAGTCACCTATTACTAGTGTGTTGTGTATGTTGTTTTGCCTTAGGGCCTGTTGTGAGGCACACTGCTTTGGTGTATTATGTTTTTTCTGGCATGTGCTTGGAGGTGCATGTTGCTTGCTTGTCTGCTTAAGAGGACACTCTCTCTTTTTCAGATTAATATTTGTATTCTCCGAGTACGATAATGTGTATTTATGTGTGTGTTTTGCTGGTGCTTATATTATAGGTCTATGTGAGACAGTTGGTGTTGTGGTTGTATGACCCTACTCCTCCTGACTGTATTGTCCAGTATTGGGTTGAAAGAGCTTAGCCACCGTTTTGACCCTGTCTGTGCCAGGATGTGGTGCATCAACCCATATATGATATGGTCATGGCCTATGCATACAGTACACTCACAATAAACCTAGTATGATAAGCCTGCTGAGGTTAGCAAATGTGAAAAAAACCTTTGGGCAAACTGTCAGCAAGTAATGTCTGTATTGCACCCTGTAACTCTATATTGCTTGCTGAAGTGTAAAGACGTACTTAGTTTGGATTAAGAACACCGCACTTGCCAACTGTGTGTGTGTGTGTGTGTGTGTGTGTGTGTGTGTGTGTGTGTGTGTGTGTGTGTGTGTGTGTCTGTCTGTCTCTCCCTGGGGAGACAGCAACCTTTTTGGAGATTACTCACACCCCTTAAAAGTGGTATACTCATCTTTGTCAAGTCTGATGATGTCACCATCCTACAAATATACTTGTGGAAAAACAAAATCCCAGTCATGTGTATAGCGTGTCGTGTAAATGCATACTGTTGTAGTATCCTACTGTAATTAGATAGGTGTTTGAATCCTGCACTTGCCAACTGTGTGTGTGTGTGCCTCTCTGGGGAGGAGCAACCTTTTTGAAGACTACTCGCACCCCTTAAAAGTGGTATACTCATCTTTGTCAAGTCTAATGATGTCACCATCCTACAAATATACCTGTGAAAAGGTGAAATCCCACTAATGTGTATAGCGCTTCGTGTAAATTTGCACTGTTGTAGTATCATACTGTAGTTAGATAGGGGTTCAAATCATGTGCTTGCTAACTGTGTGTGAGAGAGTATGTGTCTCCCCGGAAGAAAAGCAACCTTTTTGGACACTACTCACACCCCTTAAAAGTAGTACTCATCTTTGTCAAGTCTGATTATGTAACCATCCTACAAATATACCTGTGGAAATATGAAAGCCCAGTAATGTGTATAATGCATCATGTAAATGCATACTGCTATAGTATCATAATGTAGTTAGGAAAGAGTTTGAATCTTGCACTTGATGACTGTGCATGTGTGTTCCAGGTGTGTGACACCATTGGTCAATGTGGAGTGGGTTTTGATTTTTCTAGTGTATGACATATCACAATGACAACTGTATGTGCATTACAAATGTAAGGTAGCTGTGGGGCAAATCCATATACATACATGTGGCCTCAATTATTTCATAGATGGGTATTCTGCTTTCTCCATGAATGCATCTGTTATCTTTGCCAGAGTGTGCTGGCACTTTGCAGACCTTGGGTATCTTCTGTATGCTTGTGACAAGCTTAGCCACTGTAGTGATCCCTGGGCAATGTCTTCTGTTTCACATCCACTCATCACGGTTTCTATTGAAGAGTGTGAGTGAGGGTTTATGCTTGAGGTATATTTGAAACCTGTTCCAAAGCAAGCAAAGTCTGGCAAAGATGACTAATCATTATAGGTGTGCAACAACCTCTGTGGATCTGCATGCTTTATTGCTTATGTGCTCCACAGGGGGATTTCCAAAACCCTTTGGTAATGTAATTATCAAAGGAGAGATGACTAAACACATGGCTCTATGTATACATTAGTACCTGCTCCACATTTTTGGGGCTACTACCTATGTGGTACTCTGGGGATACTTTGTTTTCTAAAAGTGGATAACTATGCTTTCTTTGGCTTATAGCTTTACAGCATGAGTTTGACACCAGGTATCTGTCTCTATGATACCCTTTTGGAGGATGTGTGTGTCATCTGGAGAATAAAGTATAGCCCACAGTATGCATTTTCATCAAACGTGGGGAGACATATCCCTACTGTGTTTGCTTGTACCTAAGAAAGCTACATGCCAAACAGGAGTGGTCCCAGGACTGAGTGCAGGTGAATACCACTTGCTGCTGGCATAGAATAGTATATGAAGGCTGAAAATGTTACTGTGTGTCCTACATCTATGCATCAGTTGTCAAGCCATCATCTAATAACCGTTTATGGTCAGTCTGTTGAGGTTATGTATAATACCAGAATGTGGGATGGGTATGAACTGCTGGTGAGCTATATCTTGGCTGTGTGGACCTCCCCTCCCTCACCTATAGCTGTGTTAACTGGCTTGAAGTCTACTAGGTGTAGGAGCCATGATCTGGCCTTTAGAGAACCTAAGTGGGTATGGTGCAGTGTTTGCAGGTTCATAATGTCTCTGTTAATGAGTTCCATAATGCTGTGCTCCATAGCCTTCCAGATAGCATTTGTCTGGCTTATAAGGTGAGAGTTTCCAGGATCTATTGTAGTTCTACCCTTATTCAATTTATGTTAACATTTGCACTGGGTGTGACGAGGTTGGACAGGTTTAAGAATAAGTATATTAGAGGGTCAGGCCAGGTTTGAAGGTTAGTTGACCAAGCCAGATAGACAGGATTAAGTTGGATTGTACATGTGCTGAGGAGGGATGCAGAGTATATTGTGAAATAGATGCTAAGGATGAAGCCGCAAGGTAACAGGAAAAGAGGAATGCCTAAGATGAGGTTTATGACTGTGGTGAGAGAGGACATGCAGGTGGATGGTGTGACAGCACAAGATGCAGAGGGCAGGAAGAAATGGAAACAGATGATCTACTGTGGTGACCCCTAATGGAAGCATCCAAAAGGAGAAGAAGAAGAAGACGTTGTAGCTCAACCCTTGTGGACTGTGCACACCATTACCGTGCATCATTCCACAAGTATATAACCTGTATAGAGGCTGCATCTGGACAGAGTGTTTAGGTGAGTGGTGACTTCATATGTCAGCTTGTGTATGACACAGCCAGGGACACTGTCCAGTACCATTGCCATTGTGGTTTGGACTTTGGTAAAGAGATGTTTTAACTAGAGTGTCTGTGAATCATCAGGTTTTACATTCTTCAGGTCTGGAAATTTGGCCCTTGTGTAACGGCAGGGTGGTGAAATCTGCATTCAAACTGTCTGACAAGGAATTGGTAATGTCAGTCAGATAAGTGTACTTTGTGGCCATTTACATTAACTGTGACCCGATCTGAGATTGCCCCTGTAGATTATAAACAACACTAAAGAAAGCTTTGCTGTTGTCTTTGGAAACCTTGCCATTTTGTATTTTGAAGCTTGCCTTGTATGTTTATTGAGGGATTGTATTTTCGCAATTATACTGACCAGAGAGGTTATCCCTTCTTGCTATATAACTCTTTTTTGGTACAACTTCACACCTTCTATTATATATTTAGTTTATGGCAGGGGTCCATGAGACTAATGTACTTTTACTGTATAAGTGAGAATTTCTTGTGTTTGTGATACCATGGTCCATGCAACCCTGTAGGTGAACAGTGTGCATTACCAAAAGATTATGCAGCTGGGACAGTGTTAACCTTAGTAATGCAAACCAATGACAGATAGCAACAACAGCTTCACCCACAGCACAGTGTCAACCCGTGTCATACACACACATGCGTACTTAAGTTCCAAAATGGGTGTAATACAATGCATACTGGCCACCAATAGAAACTATGGAGTGTTAACACTGGCCAATACAGGGCATGTCACCCTGCCCATGTGTCCAATATGCATGTACATGCAGACAGTGCCCCTCCACCATGTTCACAAATGGACACCTGCAAACCTGTGTTGCACACACCCCACACTTATTGTCCACTGTATAATGCATGCTGACACAACTACACACATCAGCCAAGTGGCACATGGGCAAACAAAACACAATTGGAATAAACACTGGTGAAAACAATACAACATTGCTAATTACAGCTTTAATGCATCATGCCTGCTCAGCTACACCTTCAAGGATATCATTGCACTTTACTGCTGACAACATATGTGCATAGTTTAGTGTAGGGCTACACATCCAACCCTTGCTATACTTTATTAAAGTCACCCTGTGCATCAGCACCATGTTAGCCTGTTCCTGCATCAATGTTACAGATGACAGGAGGTGGCACAGGTTTCATCATATGCACAGGGTGTGTTGTTGGTTTGCCAAAGGCCTTCACTGAGCCATACAATCGACATGTGTGTGTGAGTGTGTGTGTGTGTGTGTGTGTGTGTGTGTGTGTGTGTGTGTGTGTGTGTGTGTGTGTGTGTGTGGGCCATGAGTACTGTTATGGGACAATGTTAATGTAATGTGTGCGGGTATGTGTTTGTCCTAGGTTTCTGGTTTATGTGTGTGTGTCTGCATGCACACAGTTCCACCATGTGTCTGCCATATACAGAGATTTGTGAGACATCTACAGACTGTACCTGGCAGGCTTTACAGATCACTGTCTCTGGCCATTGATATGGAACCTGTGCCTGGCAGGGGTGCTACAGACAGTATCAGGTACTAATCCAGATTGGGTACTATCCAAAGAGGTTGACATATGTCCACTGGATCCAGGTCCCTGCTGGGACTGGCCAGAGCCACGTGCACGTGGTCTGCTAGGATGGTCTATGGACAGCCCCCCCAACATTGCTGGGGCTGGTACTGGCACTAAGGGAGCAGCTGCGACTTGCTGGATATCCACGGCGACCTGCAGCTGCTGATGTTACTGGCATACATCCACGTCAACGTCTCAACCATCCCGCACTGTCCTGACACATGGACATGACATTGTGGAGGACATCCAATGAATCACCCCAACATCTATCAATGACCTCAGTGTAGTTACGTATGGCACCTGCTAGGTCATGGATACTGTAATTTACGGAGATGTTATGAGCGCTCTGTGCCCTTAGTCCCTGTCTGGTGTACCACTCCATTCGTGTCTGTGCCTCAATGACAGCTTGGAACATGCATGCAGTAGAAAGAGATGTGGCACGTCTGCCAGGGGCATGATGACCAGCAGTGCTCTGATGAGAATTCGTGGGCATCTGCCTATGTGGTACCATTCCAGACATCTGGCTATGGCTGCTGTGTCCTGATACATGTGCCAACCGTACACTGTCCCTCAGCTAAGGGCAATATTGATGATGGATGTACAGGCAGTATGGCTGTATGCATGGATGGGGTGGAGACTTGTGTACTGTCAATTGGTGGCCCAACAACAGACCCTGACAAACCTGCCTGTGCCTCAATGCACCTATCCTCATCATCACTGTCTGTCTCAGTGACATCAGGTTCCCTTCTGTACTGAACCAGCCCCACCTCGGCACTTGTGAGAGGAAAACAGGAAGCACACTTTAAGACCTGAACATGATTTCAGACCACATGCACACATGCACACATGCGCACATGCACACATGCACACATGCACACATGCACACACACAAAAATACACTCTTCCCTAAAGCAGACACACACAACACCAGCAATCTCAGAACATACACAACAGCAGGTGATGGTGAGGTACAGTATCACAAGCTAAACAGTCATATCACACATGTCAGCATGCAGGACATGTGTTGCTCAACAGCATGCAGTGCAAGTGTAGACAGTCCTTGTTACTAACAGTATACATAGCTTTGATGCATGTGTTTTGTTATTAGGTGAAGGGCCTCCCCCTGGAACACAATGCATACATGGACACAACATTGCTGTGCAGGTATTCATAACCAATTCAGATTACAGCCTCTGTGTCTTTAGCAAAAAATTGTGGACGCATTTTTAGCACATGCATGATGAGTATTTACACAACATCATCAGTGGTGCATGGATAATTGATGGAATACCATTCGGCCACATACCCAGTGTACGGTACTTATGGTGAGTGTAGATCATATTGCGGACATGCCAGTCCCATCCATGACATGGCATGCTAAAACACAACTGCATATTTAAACACTACACATACCCAATGTGTGTCATATGACCTAGCCACTCAATAGCATCACAAGACATATATGTGTCAGTTGTGCAAATGGTGATTGTTCTGCATATTGTTTAGAGGTGCATATGTGTGCACACATGCAACATTAAGGTGTATAGCAATAAAAGCTATGTGTAGTACTGTGGTTACAATAACTGGATGGGGTATAGTACCATAGGCCATCATCATGAAGCATCATGTGGTCAATCAAGGCTACAAATGTTTCCCAAACCAGCACTAATTATGCTGTGCCAAAACTGTACTACCATGGCTAAATTCACCATTTCACAACCAGTTGTTAAGTGAGTTTATAAGGAGGTCAATAAGGAGCATTCCCTGACATGAATGTGTAGCGTGGTGTAGTGTGTTGCAGAGTGTTTAAATGCCCCATGATAGGCCTCTACCCCTCAGGTATATTATGTGTGATGTGTGGATGAGATTTTGGATACTGGAGTGTGTCTTAACAGATGGTTTGGGAATCCTTTATGTGTAGCATGTTAAAATGCTCTGTGTATGACATAGATGTGTATGTTATGTGCATGTTGAGTATCAGCTGTGCCTATCCAATGGTCACTACAGTCTAGCCACATTTGTTTGAGATGTTCTGGGTATTGCATGTGTTTGAGGCATCTAATCACATTAGTGAGATGTGCGTGCTCTTACATCAAACATGCACAGCATGCATTATGGGTAGGTGTGTTAAATGTGTACAAGACTAACACCTTAACTATGACATGCACTTTTTATTTACAATAATAAATGCAGAGCACACTCACCAGCATCTGTCCACTGCCTTGATGTCACCCCCGAGGGACCTACATAGAGATGAGACAGTTTGTCAGTGGCCACAACTGTGGCATTGCTACTGTGTGTTTGCAATCTTACAGTACAACAGTTTACATTCACAGGGCTACAGATTATGTTCCAAATTATCAGTATTGTACAACAACTGGCTCCACATCTTTGAACGACACACTCCACATCTCACATATGCATGACCTACCAATGCAGATAACAGCAGTCTACAGATATGCCATTTTACCTGTATGCTCCATGTGTGCTTGCTGGATGGCTCCAACCTCCATCATGGTGTATGTCTGCTGCTGTTGTTGTTGGGCATGTGCCACCAGGCTCAGGAGCAGCTCCTCCACTCTGGTGAGGGGGGTGGATATTAACACCACCTCCTGTTGCAAGCTGTTGTCTACGCACATCAGCAGCACACTGACGGACATGTCAGAGAAGATCACTGCAGTAGTGGCATACCTGCTCATGTGTCCGGTTATGCAGGCCTACCTCATTTACCCTGTGGACAACATCTTGCCACATTGCAGTACGCTCCTGCTGGTCCTGGCTGGTTCATGAGAACATGAGACGGTAGTGCTGAATCATACTGCTAGTAATGATATCATCTTCAGCACTACTGCAACTGGCGTTCCTGCGATGGGCCATGATCCCTGGAAGACATAAATACAAAAATATGTCTGAGCAAGTCATATGACACATTTAACATTATACAATACAGATATCACTGAACTGCCATATATTGCAACCTATAAGCTAACCGAGAGTAAAACACTGTAACTGCCACTTATCACTGCTCACCACACAACTGCTTGAAAGTGCCTTGCTCCCTCTCTACCTAATGAACCATGTTCTGCACAGCAACAAAATAAAATCACTATATAAGACTATACAAGAGTACCTGGCACACTGTATGCAACACGATACACCTAGCCACAGCAGATATACATCAAGCTGAGGTGTAAAGAAATATATCATCCATCACAATCAGTGTAAGGTCCAGTAAATGTATTACTATTATACCACACAACTTGTTAATGGCAAACCCGTGGCCAAAATATGTGCACAATTGGCAATATAGGTTGCATACTGCTGTAGTACACTATGAATGTTGCTAGATACGCAGTTATATGTTTTACCACACATATGTCAAAGGACATGTTACAGACATACCCACACACACATCAGACATAATTACAGGACACAAAGGTATGACAACCCAGATAAGCTTTCAGTGTGTACTATAGAGTACTTTGTGTCAGTACTTACACAACCTTAATCTTGAGAAATGTAATCTGTGATGAATACAGGGATCACACAAAACAGTGGATGCAAGCAATGGACATACACCATACTTTGCTGTACAGGCCCAGAGCTTAAAGTAGTACTACAGTACACATAAGAGTTGCATTTAACATCAGTACCAATCAATAATCATAGATGTAGTGCTTTAGCCTCCAATGACACACGCTAGTTTAAACCAAGGGACTTAATCACACTGTATAAAATAGCACTTGTTCTGCCTAGCAACAGAATACACAGCTTTTGCTAGGATCAAAGCAAGGACCCATAATACCATGACATAAGCAGTTTCCCACTAAGCTATCCCACAGATACATATTTCTGACGTATTCACAAACATATTTACCATCACAGTCAGTCAACAGTACAGAGAATCTATTGGTCTAGATATACATAAATATGTAGGCACATATACATTTCATCTTTCATAGTGAAAATATCAATTATACATAGGATGTAAGGTGTACAGTAATGTAATAAAACTGCACAGTCTTGGGATACATGCATTGAAGGTGTTCATAGCCCAGGTATCTTTAGCAGGCCTTACTGGCTTCAACATTACAAACTGAACAAACCACCCACAGTATTTAACCATCACATGTCATATACCAGCACTGTATGCTGTCTTGTTTGTCACACACTAAAACCTACATATACAGATGTGAATATATATGATACATATATATTTCTCCGTATGTGCGTGGCATACACACACAAGGTCCACACAGTTGTAAGTCCCTGGACCTCACAGCTGAACTGTTGAGCCTTGATGCAACACAAACAGGTGTCACATATGAACACACACTAACATTAGGGGGGTATATATGGCAACAGATGCTAGATAAGCATATTAGACTGCTACAGCAGTTGCCAATGCTAAGCTACACTTTAATATGACTATCAGGCATTTGTTGTTCTGTCACACCCATATTTATATAATGTCAGCGCTAATCCCCCCAACAGCTATTGGCCGCACTACTGTACAGAACACAGATAGCATGGATCAGATCTTTGACATTTAATGCTGAGCTACACATTTCACAGGTATGTCCCACTGCCCACAGGTACACACAGTATTGTCTATAGCAGTAGCTAAGCAGAACATCTGTGCATAAAGAAGTACTGCTGCCACATATGAATGGTTCACATTATGTAGACTATTCTTCAATAACATCTACTACATGCCAGTAAACACATCTGTGTCACATACCTTTCCTTTGTATGATTTGGTAATATTTATTTTTCTTTTTCCTTTTCTCTGTCTGTCTCTCTCTCTCTCTCTCTCTCTCTCTCTCTGTCAGTCTCTGCAATAGAGTGATTGTGTTTGTTGGCAGAGATTGCAGGCAGCTTTTGTAGGAATTTGCACATGAGCATGTGATGGCCTCTGCACCAATTAGTGGCCACCATTTGCTAATTGCATGCAGCCTGCTGTGTAGTAATTGCAGTAATCACTGTCATAGCAACCCAGTACTATAAATTGCTAACTCATGTAGGAGTGGCCCTTTCAGCTTTCCAAGATGGAGATCATCCTTGTTTGCTGTGGACATCATTGTTTATGACAGAAGGTTGATATAGTTCTTATATCAGAAGCCAGGGGTGTAGCCAGAGATTTACATTTTGTACTCAGACCTAATGTTGCTGCTTCCAGTACCCACTTGTAAGTGTAGAAATGTATTCACCCCTCAAAATGCTATCCCAAGATACATGGAACGATGTACTTTCTTTTCAACTGTTACAATTAACTGCCATGCAAATCTAGTTATTGAGATGTATTCCTTTGGCACAAGAATTGCTTGTGAACTGCTATACTGTGTATATTCATTTACTCAGGTCTAAACAGTTTGTGCTTTTTAGTGTTGACATTAGCACAACCTGCAAAGAAAAACTGGACACATTTAAGTGCTGTGAGTATGCTTACCTACATCCTTGGTAGACCCTGCACACACAGGTATATTCTACATTGGGGTAGAGTTGCAGAAGTACAGAGAGCGTAAGTACAATTGTGTGGATTATATCTTGCTGGATGCACAGGGTTGCTGTGTACATGTTAGTTTATCAAGGCAAGTAATCTGTCTGCGTAACTCCCAACTGTGGATCTATCCACATGATAGCCAGAGAATAGCCTGTTAATTTTTGTCTCTGCATCACACAGGTCTTTTCAGCAATAGAGCAATGGCATTCTTACAGTTGGTTGCTACCAGTACATGGCTACATCCATTTGTATTACAGTGTTGTATTCCTACATAAGGGTATGCTTCCGAAACTCCTTCCAAAGCAATTTGCACAGTGTGTAACAGCAGAAAGGCTGATATGCCTCTGTGTTCCTGCCTCTGCCAGACCTCTCAACCACTCAGGTACATATTTGAACAGACTCAGGGAAAAGTAAAGAAAAAGTCAGGGACAGTCAGGGACACCTTTAAAATATTAGTGCCATTAAGTTGAGACATTGAGAGAATCAGAGCATATGAATTAATACACCTTATCTGAAGAAAAAGAAGCGTCTAACTCTTAATTATTGCCATTATGCATTAAGTGTAACACACCACCTTTCTGGCCAAAGTCAGTAGTTTTTGGAGGGATTCAGAGGGACAGAGATAAAATTTGTTTCAAAATCAGGGACATCCCTGAAATTTAGGGACAGTTGGGAGGTATGACCTCTGCCCTAAACAGATATGCCAGTGTTTGTCCTGCAGTGATACTGTGTGGGGTTGTAAAGTGATGGTGTAGCATTATTTCCTGCTAGAATAGCTGCTTCTCTTATCACAGTCATGTAATGTAATCCCACAACAACTGTTGGTCAACATCCACAGAACAAGTTGTGTGGTATGGTATTCCTATTTTTCCTTTACATTCACTCATTCAGATGCATGATATATTTATTTAAGCACCAACTTGATGTATATTTACTGTGGCTTAGTGGTACTTCATGTTGTGTAGTGTGTGCAAGGTCCAGGGTTTGAGACTGAAAGAGGTGTTTTATTTTGCTCCTGAGCAGAACAAGGGCTCTCACATGCAGAGTGACTAAGGCACTTTTAAGCAGTTGTAAGTGGGTTTGCACATTGCTGCGCATTCCTTAGCCAAGCACAAACAAGCGCAAACTTGTGCAAACCCGCTAACTACTGCTTAATAGTGCTTCGTCCGCTAACCCCCGTGCTCATTTCTTTGAAAGAAAAGAAAAATGGAGAGATAGGAAAGTGGTGAAAAAGGGGCACAAAGAGGGAAAGACAGTATGGAAAATAACTTGGGATATGCAGGACGGGTATAGGGAAGGTCCATAGCTGCCCATTTCTTCAACAGCAACAGCTGTGCATATGCAATAAATTTGGAGGTAGATATGAAACCTTCAACTCTTGAGAAAGGGGTGAGGACAACAAAGTATGCTGTAATGCCAATTAAATAACATTTCATGTGTCCAGTGGACATGTGTGCAAAATGGGCTGCTATGTATGGGGCGTAATTTTTTTTTGGGGAGCAGATTGTCCTTTTTTTTTTCAAGTGAGAGTGGAATGTGGGGTAGGGAAAGTAGGTATATTTGGGGGAGGTAGGTTGAGGAGGTAATCAGACAAGACAAACAAGACACATACAGAGGCGGTATATGACACATGTGGTGGGTGAACACCTTTGAAGGGGAGGGATGTTTAGAAATCACAAGCCCATGAGCCCCCAGATGGAAACAGTGGGACTGATGTCCCCAACCATGGGCAGTCACCCTGCACCTTCACGGCCCAGTGGCAGGCTGACCCGGGAGATGCACCACTCGAGCCTCAAGCTGGCGTAGAGGTTCTGCAACAGAATGTTCAATCTCTCTACACACCACAGCCCGGACAGTTTGAAGGGTGATAGGTGGCCCTCCTCCACCCACACTTGCATGGGGGGCGCTGAGCCCCATCCTCTGCAGCACATCCACCCGAAGGTGGCACAGGGCCAATGAAGGAGGAGGTCCCAGGCTGGGCCAGGTGCCGTGGCCAGCTGAGGTGGGACAGGTGGGTCCGCTGGGACTGGCCTTCCCATACGAACTATGTTTTGGAGAGTTTAATAAAGATATGCTTTAGTAACAGTCAACAGCATTGCCAATTAGTTATAACAGCATGCAGAAGTATTCCCATTAACCCAACATACCAGATTTTCAACAGTTGAAAAGCAAGCATAACACATGCATATATATAGTACAATAGTGGACATTACAACAGCATGCAGGTTGAATTGATGCAACAGGCCACCAATATTGTGGTATTTTAACAGGGCACATGCATAGAAATAAATTCAAATAGTTATAAACCAACAGGATATATGTCCCAACAAATGTTTTGAGATTAGACATACCGATTAAGGTGTGGAATTGCATTTTTATTCACATACAGTAGGGTGGAAAAAGATAGCTCAATTAACAACTTATATATCCTTCTAGTTTTCACTACATTCCTACTAACTGCAGTTACATGCCCCTTACATGTATTATTACACTACCCAATGTCCTTATATTGTGCAATTGGATTTTGCTAGTTCATTATATACATGAGCTGTACCTTACATACAAACTGTCCAAGATGCAGATGTTACTGCTACATATTTTGAGAGTTGCTCACACACACTACTGCTAAGATGGTACACTGACAGCTCTACTTTCATATAAATATTATCTAGATATATTCAGGTGAAAGTATCAGTTATATGTTAACAGCTCCCTACATTTCTGGTAGCAAACTGACATTTCTGGGGAACACAATACCAAGCTACTCATGTGCCAGATTAACCTCTACATGCTGGGCATGAACCTGAAGTTGAGGTCTGTAAATATGCATAAAAGCTATTGGCACTCCCTTCATCCACGTTATATGGGCCTACACAGGTGTGGGTTGACACTGCTTAATACAACACTACTATTTGTAGACTGCAACAGTACAAAAACATATCAAATAAAATTATACAGTCACACTCCAGGAATTATACATTTATTAAAGTATTATTACACCTTTATTTATTGGGTTAAAACACTTTTAGAAGGCTCTCTCATTTATTTTATATAACAGTACATGCAGAATAATTACTAACCTGCCTGATGATGCAGCCTTTGCAGCCTATCTTCATGGGCTTGCTGATTCATAGCCTGGACACATGCAGCTGTGAAGTAAATGTGCTGATATTGAGACATACCTATCCATAGTATAGACAAGCATATCAATTCTTAACTACTTAATACAATGGCTACTTACTCAGTACAGGGGCATTAGGCATCGCACGATCCACTGGTCCAGTTGATCCTCCCTATGTCGCTTCAGGTCAGAATAATGGTGCCTGACCTTCTTACCAGTCCGAGAAACACCAGTGGCACTGGTGAGATCATGAGCAACACTGTTTCAGGCCTCTGTTTTATCTTGGGAACCCTAGTACTGGCCCCACAGGAGTCTTTCCTCATGATTGTGGACAAGGAGCCAAATCATTACTTTGGACTCCTCAATGCTCCAGTGTTGTGCTCTAAATCGACTGTCTTCTCCAACACCGGCCATGCTGACTGCAGAAGGAAGCTACAATCAGTTATAGCAAGTATTCCCACCTGTGGAGCTTAAATATGCCTCATTTTCCACACTTATTTGTGATTGGCCAGTTTTGAAAAAACTCAGCTGTAGGCGCACCTGCTTAGCTGATGTTGGCAATGTTTAAAATTTCTTTGATAGATATGTGTCTGTTGAAAGTCCATGTTTATGAAATGTTGTCATGGCTTAGTGGTTAAGTACTGTGACTATAGTGTTCAGTATCCTATGTTCGAGCCCTGTCACTGCTTTTTATTTTCCTACTGGGCAGACCTGACTGGTTAAGGTACTGTAAAGGAGGTGTGGCCATGTTTAATTGACTTTGCTCAACTTTGCCCGACTTCGCCCAACGTTGCTCAGTGTTGCTCAACGTTGCTTGACATTGCCCGACATTGCGCTGGTTAGCACGGTGCACAGCTACAGGCAAATATGTTGTGATTGTGCTTGTTTGTGCGGTGCACAGCTACACACACAGACATTGAGATGGTTAACGCGGTGTGCAGCTATGAGCAATTGGATTTAAATATGCTCAGTACTGGTAAAATGTGCTTAGCTGTACTATATATTGCTTAAAATAGGGTACTCATGCCTCAGAATGCATAACCATTTCCCCTTCATATATATATATATATATATATATATATATATATATATATATATATATATATATATATATATATATATATATATATATATCTATATATAATTCGTTTACTACTACATTTAACTTTTCAATGCTTTTTACAAAACTTATACATAAAAAAATGTCAGGAAATGTTTTTGTATACAGATTTCCAACAGATAATGGAACGCGCAGCAGTGGGAATCAAACCAGGAATGCCTTCTCTTCGTGCGAAGGCTCTAAGCCACATGCTATTGCTATTTTGCTTAAGTTGCATGTATTTTTCTTATTATCCTGTTCTGGTGTCTAAACTGCTAACTGTAGCTAAGCAATGGGCAAACCCGCGAAAATATATGCAAATACGGGCAGCTATATCGGATTAAATAAAAAAAAAAAATTTAAATCTTTTCTATTTTTAATTTTGTCAGTTGTTTAACATATGGGGGAGTGTAGTAGTACATTGAGCACATGTGAGCAGACTCACTCATGTAACTTGACATTGCGGCGTGTCTTCATTGCAGGGGCATGTATTTCTTTAACAGCTCGGCAGTCTGACACAACCCCTACACTCGTCCACGCGTGTAAGCTCGGTGTAAGCTTTAGAGTTGAGGCAGCGCGTCCTCATTAATATGCATGGTGTGCTGCCATCATACTCTTAGACTTGCGCGTCCATGTAAAACTAATCTAGTCTTACACGGAAGATTAGTAAATCCTGGGGAGAGTTAAGCATGATAGTGACAAATTTGTCCATCCAGTGTCCAGTAGGCAGTATAATTTTCACTGTGTTGCCACTTGTAATAGTGTCAATGTGATTTATCTTGCTACCTGTGTAAAATGTGATTAATTTTACATAGGGAGGACTACAAGGAAACTAAAAGAATGCATCACAGAGCATAAAACAAAGATAAGAAGAAATAATGAAAATAATGCACTATTTAAGCATATTTTGCATAATGGTGCAGATCATAGTTTTAAATTCAGAGTGATAGATAGTGTACAGAAGAGGCCTGGAGGAGGTTATTTGAATAACTATCTCAAAAATAAAGAATACGAGTGGATTATCAGGTTTCATGCAGAATCAGAACCTTGTATAAACAATGTGGTTAGCATAAAGCCTGTGCTTGTTAAAATACAACCGCAAAATCTGTAACATATACCTTTAAGGATGTTGTAGAAAAAGTTTTAATTGATGGTATAGTGTGATTTGTTGGGTGTCGTCATATGTTACCTTTTGGTTTTTATTTAAATGTATTGTAATTTGATATATACTGTTTTAGCATCGAGAAAGGTTGTTTAACCAAAAGTTTTGTTGTATTAAAGTCTGTTTCCTGATGGTGGATTTGTGTCTTTTATAGTACTTCTTTTCTTCAGTTTTCAGTGTACCAGTTGGTTGGCTCAAACCTGTGCCAGCCTTCCCAGGAGTTTCTGTGTGTTTGTATATAAATCAAATCTCAAAGTGTGTGTGTGTCAGCTACTTGGCAGGGACATGAAGCACTGGTTGGACAGAGAGGGTGCTGGAGGTTTTTGTTTGACCTCTCAGCTGAAATTTTAACCCTATAGCTGTGCCAGTGGGGAGTCTTATTGGGGATCTGGAAAGAGAGGGAACAGCTCCAGACAGACTGTGATCTCTGTGTGCTCTTAAGGGAAAATGTACTTTACTGTATGTGTACTTGTTATTCTCCAAATGTCCATGTCCCTCACTGGTGCTAGTGGTGAGGATTGAGGCACCTTGATTACTGGGCCAGTGCAGGGGCATCACATATTAATTGTCTGGCAGTGGTGGGATAGCCACATCACATATTAATTGGTTGATAGTGGAGAGATAGCCACATCACATATTAACTGGCTTGTAGAGGTGTGGATATTGAATTCCTGTATCTTGTGTACAGTGATCACTGAAGATGCTTGTACTGTTAATCAGCCATGCAGTGAGCATTCAGAGCTCATATCACAATTGTTTGATTTTTTTTTTTGTTAACTTAGTTAAGGAGAGCAGGCAAGTATGTCAGCAGAGGAGTATGGCAAGCTAACATGGAGCCAGTTGTCTGAGATGTGTCAGGCTAAAAGATTGGTGCATGTCATCCTGACTAAAGCAGACATGATTGCAGCTTTAGTCACAGCTGCATCAGAGAGTAGCAACCAGGAGGACAATCAGACTGGCTGTGGAGATGTACAACTCTCAGAAAATGGACAGCTGAACCTTTTCACAGAGGACTTAAAAATCCATCTGGAGTTAAAGAGATGAGCTGGAGGACAAGCATTTGTAAACAGAGGCAGCAGAGAGACAGAGGTATCTAGAGACTGAGGATAATGAGAAACTGCTACACCTGGAAGCTGAGGAGAAGGAGAGGCAGAGGCAACATGAAGAGGAGATGCTGACTCTTCGCCAGAGTCATGGAGGTAATGTGGAAGGGAGCAACCGAACCACAGAAGCAACAAAGGTCAGTAAATTTCTTCAAAAATTTACAAAGGGGGATAATTTTGATAGTTTCATTCATATGTTTACGGGGGTATGTAAACAGTATAATGTTGACCAAGGGCTCTGGGTACAGTTCCTGAATCCCTTATTCCATGTTAAAGCTGTAACTGTTCTTTCCAAACTGCCTGAAAATGACTGCTTAAATTATAATGTTGCAAGAATTGTTTGCTAGAATTTTTTACGTTAACTCCTGAAGCTTGTAAGAAAAAGTTATGTGAGCATAGAAGCAAGACGGATGAAAGTATATGTGAATATTTTGCTGAACTAAGCACTTATTTTCATAGGTGGGTGACTGGATGTCAGGTCACCACTTTTGAAGGACTGGCATACCTTTTGGTGAGGAAACAAGCCCTTAACACTTTGCCTGAGGACATGAAAATCTGGTTAGCTGATAGATAATGCTCTACTGCAGATGAGTTGCGGAAAAGGGAGAACTATACCTAGCAAGCAGGGCATCGCTGCACTGGAAAGGAACACCCAGTGCTGCTCCTGGGTCTAAGGGAACCCATGGCGGGCAGTACAGACTACCCCAACAGAGTCCGCCAGCAGCAGGGGAAGCCACTAGTCCAGGTACACAACCAGGACCTAGGGTTAAATGTTTTAAATGCAACCAGTGGAGCCATGTAACATATAGATGTCCATGGAGGCAAGGTGGGGAACAAAAGGTGGAAGAGGCAGTAAGTGGGAAAGGCAAAATGCCAACAAGTAGGTTGTCCCGAGTCAATAAGGGGTACTAAACTACCACAAGAGGCTATATCCTAACCTAGTGATTGGGAAAGAGACCATGGCTAAGAGAGACACAGCCTCTGACCACACCATTGTGAAGCTTGCAATGGTTACAGAGGAACACTACTTGTTTGGGCAGTCTACTCCAGTCAAAGCTTTAGGAGGGACCCCATTCCAAATACCTTTGGCTAGGGTTCACCTTGATGAGGAGTGTGGAAAAGGAAGCAAGCAAGTAGGTTTGTTTGTGGATATCCCTGCAGATATCCTGATAGGTAATGATTTTGATAATGCAGTACCATGTTTTTATGCAGTTGCATGCATTCAGGCTTGGAGACAAGCATGTGGGTCTGGTAGCCTGGAGGAGATCTAGACAGACCACATATTTGCAGCTAGGACTGCTGAGGTGGTTACTTCAGAGAGGGAGCTACCTTGTAACAGTGAGACTGATGGTGAGCCACAGCTGCTTGTGGTTACTGATGCCCCCTTGGACAGAGTGACAGCACAGGCAGAGGTGAGTAGTAGTACCCAGAATAACAGTCAGGCACCACTGTCAGAGGATACCAGACTTCCTATGGAAGGGCTGCTGGGAAGGGTTACCAAGAGAGATCTGAGACAGGCTCAGCTCTCATATCCTACATTACAAGGTCTGAGGCAGGTAGCTAATGAGGCATCTGATTCTCAAGGGAAGGAGGATCTGTATACTGAGACAAAGGGTTACTGTATAGAGAGTGTACTCTTGAGAGATGGCTAGAGGGTGAGAGAATAAAGCAGTTGATAGTATCTAGAGCCTACCATTTGGCACTTCTAGCCATAGCCCATGATATTCCCTTTGCAGGTCATATGGGCATAAAACATTACAGAGACATATTATGCAGAGCTTCTATTGGCCTATGATTTACAGAGATGTAACAGGGTACTGCAGGACCTGTGAGCAGTGCCAAAAGGTAGGCAAGGCAGGAGACAAGGTGAAAGCTCCTTTGATGCCTTTTCCTGTGATTGAGGAACCATTTCAGAGGGTAGCTATGGATATTATGGGGAATCTGAGTACCCCAAGTTCCACAGGGAAAAAGTATATCCTAGTGGTAGTAGTTTATGTTACCAAATACCCTGAAGCAGTGGCTCTGTACTCCATTGAGGCAGAAAAGGTGGCAAATGCTTTGTTAGAGATTTTCAGCAGGGTAGGTTTCCCAAAATAAATACTGACTGACAGAGGTGCCAGTTTCATGTCAAACCTGCTGACTTGTCTGTGGAAGTACTGTGGGGTGAAGCACTTAAACACCATCCCCTACCATTCTGAGACTAATGGTCTTGTTGAGAAGTTAAACTCTACACTCAAGATGATGCTATGGGCATTTGCAGACCAGTTCAAGAGGGAGTGGGACAAATATTTGCCCCATCTGTTGTTTGCTTACAGAGAGGTGCCCCAGGAATCCACAGGTTTTCACTCTTTGAGTTGTGTGGGCACAGGGTGACGGGAACTCTAGATTTAATTTGAGATGAGTGGGAGGGTGAGTGTGAATCCCACAAGGAGTCTGTTGTGGCATATGTTCTAAACCTCAGGACAAGGCTCAGGGAACTCATGGCCTTGGCCCAGGAGAACCTGGGAGAAGCACAACAGCAGAAAAAGGTCTGATATGACAGGAATGCTTGAGCTAGAGAGTAGGGCATCTGGCAATGATTCTCATTCCTATCAGACACAAAAATCTGAAGGAAGTTTGGGAGGGACCCTACTAGGTGTTTAGGAAGGTCAGTGATGTTAACTACATGGCAGAACTGCTAGGCAGTAGGCAGGTGCACAAATGTACGATGTTAACATTATGAAACCTTACCATGATAAGGAGACCCTTGTGCTGAATATTTACAGTGAATTGCAGGAGGAGTCTGTGGGGCATCTGGTGATTGATCTCTGCAGTGAAGCTCGGACTGACACCTCAGTGGAAGGGGTAGCAATGTTCCAGCAGCTATACCCTACCTAGGTTCAAGAAATCCAAGCAGTGTTACAGGAGTTTGGGGACATGTTCACTGGGAAACCACGGTGCACCCAGCTGTTGCAGCACCATGTGGATCAGGACCCCAAAGGCCTATTATGCAGGACCCTTATAGGGTGCCTGAGAGAGTCAAGCAGACTCTGAGGGAGGACTTACAGGAAATATTGGAACTGGGGTAATTCAGGATTCCAGCAGTCCCTGGGCCTCTCCAGTGGTTCTGGTATCAAAGAAGGATGACAGCATCTGGTTCTGTGATCACTACAGGAAATTAAATAGTCACACAGAGTCAGATGCTTATCCCATGCCTAGGACAGATGAAGACCTAGAGCAGCTGGGTTGGCTAATTATTTTACCACCATTAATCTTACCAATGGTTACTGCAGGTGCCTTTGACTGCCAGTGCTAGAGAGAGGTCAGAGTTTGTGACTCCTTTTGGCTTGTATGAGCTCACAAATATGCCCTTTGGTATGAAAATGCCCCAGTAACTTTCCAGAGGCTGGTAGATCGTATCCTAGCAGTATCAGGAGATTTTGCCCTTGCTTACCTAGATGATACGGCTATCTACAGCCATTCCTGGCAACAGTACCTTCAGCATGTCAGAGAGGTTCCGAGCAGACTACAGAGGGCAGGACTGACCATTAAGCCCCGCAACTGTCAGGTAGGTATGACAGATGTCTCCTACCTGGGACATAGAATGGGGAGTAGTAAGATCAGGCCAGAACCTGCCAAAGTAGAAGCCATTCAGGCATGACCTGCACCTGTTACCAAAAATCAGATGAGGGCATTTTTAGGGACAGCAGGGTACTACAGAAAGTTTGCCCTCAATTATAGTACCATAGCTGGTCCCCTCACATACATGACAAGGAAAAACAGGCCAAATGAGGTAGTGTGGACCCCAGCATGTGAGCAGAAATTCCAGAAGCTCAAAGAAGCTTTGGGAGGACCCCCTGTGTTAGCCAGTCCAGATTACACCAAAGAGTTTCTTGTGCACATGGATGTTTCTAACCATGGAGTGGGGTCTCTACTTAGCCAGATTTCTTCAAAGGGAGAAGAGCACCCGGTGGTTCCTTTCAGTTGTATGCTCCAACCTAGTGAGGAATGCTATGCAGCTGCAGAAAAGGTGTGTCTAGCCATAGTGTGGGCACTGCAGAAACTTCAGCCTTATCTGTGTGGAAGAAAATTCACTGTAGTTACGGACCACAATCCACTAACATGCTTACATCGAGCCAGCCAGCAAAATGCCAAGTTACTAAGGTTCATAGTTTCATATGTGTGTACTAGGCTAATGGGTCTGGAGCCTTTACAAGCCTAGCCCATAGAAGTGCCTTGGCATTGTGCCACCCGACATTAGTTCCCAGTGCCTCTATCAAGTAGAGCCAGTGGAGTGATCCCTGGTGTGAACTTTCTATTTCCCATCCACTCATCAAGATTTCTCTTAAAGAGACCCAGTGAGGTGCTCTGCTTGATATGTATGGGAAGTCTATTCCAGAGCATGGGCGATCTCTGGGTTATGAACCTGTCCCTCCAGCATATTCTGTTGATTGTGATAATGAGGTTGAGGTCTCTGGAGTGTGTGGTGAGGAAAGATTGGATTTCTTTACATGTAGTATTTCTAACAGACTAACAGAGCTAGGTCAGACATGGCTTTGTAAGTCAAGCAGAGATCACCTCTTAGTAGATGATATGAGACAAAGAATAGCTGGAGTTTTTTGAGTCTGTCCATATAGGACATGTGTTTGAGGACTAGGATCCTCTTTGTGATTTACTTCCATGGCTTCTCCACCTGTTGCAGGTGTCTAGTGAGGTGCATACCAAATGGGGCATTATACTCGATGACTGGTCTAATGAGGGAAGAGTAGAGAGATGATGACCTCCTTCTTCCTGGATGCAAAACCCTGGGTAATGAGATGTGCCAAATAGTATTTTCTGACCACTGTGGCAATGTGGTGATCGAAAGAGAGGTTGCTGTCAATCTGTGTCCCCAGATCTCTTTTAACGCCTTCAGTATTCATTTGGCTCCCTTTGATGTGGTAATTAGTGTGAACTGAGTTTTTCCCAAAGCCAATGACGATGCATTTTTTGGCATGAAGCTTAAGGACGTGATTTTGACACCAGTCATTGGTCTTAGTGAGGCCTTTCTGTAGGATGTCTGCATCACTTGGAGTGTTAATAATGGCGCCCAGCTTGCAGTTGTCTGTGAACTTGGTCAGCCAGAGTTCCTCTGTGTTGGCCTGGACTTCTGAGAAGTATATCCCAAACAGGAGAGGACCCAGGACTGATCCCTGTGGGACTCCACTCGTGACTGGTTGGCAGTCTCACTTGGAGTCCGCTACTATCACACTATGGGTTCTATCTGTGAGCCAGTTTACAACCCACCTAATGATATAGGGATTGATGCCTAGTTTGGTGAGTTTATCAATAGTTTCTGAGTGAGGAATGGCATTAAAGGCCTTGGCCAGATCGAGGTAGGCTGTATGAACTGCCTTACCCTCATCCAGAGCTCTGGTGACTGACTCAAAGAAGTCAACCAGGTTGAGCAGGCATGATCTACTTTTCAAAAAAACAAATTGCATGGGATCTAGAGTTTGGAGATTCCCTATATCCTTGTTAATTAGGTCCATGATGATGCATTCCAGAGCCTTACATATCAGACTCGTCAGGCTAATGGGGCAATAATTCCCAGGGTCTGTATTTGTTCTCCCTTTATGGAGAGGGATGACTGTAGCAGTGCACCATCAGGCAGGGACAAAGCCTGAGGTGAGGCTGTGAGGGAACAAGGCATACAGATCTGGTGCCAGTTCACTTTGTAATTCATGTAAAACACAGACAGGGATATTGTCGGGTCCCATGAAAGCTGTATTCTTGGTCTTAGACAATGCAGCTTTAACCTGTGCTGCAGTAATGCTGGGTGCCTGGCATTCATCCTGTGTTGTGATTGGTCCTTTGGGGGGAGGGGTAAAGTTGGCACTGAATCTGTTGGCCAGTATGTTTGCAATATCTGTTGGCTCAGTATAGGAGGTACCATTGTGTAGTAACTCAGGAAATTTGGGTATTGTCGTGGAGATTCTTGACTTAACTATTAAAGGCTTTGTGGTTGTTTTTAGTGTCTGACACAATTCTGCCTTCATAGTTGGCTTCAGAGGTTTTGATGAGGGATTTCAACTTTTTGTTGAGGCTAATAAGGCAGTTTTTCTAGTCTTGTGACTTCACCTTTTTCTGTATAAATTTCTTCCTTCTGTTGTAGAGTTTATTTATGGCAGCAGACCACCAGATTGACTTCCTTTGTTTGGAGGAGAGCATCTTGGTTCTGTTGGGTATGGCTAGTTCCATGCATATATGTACGTTTTCATGCAGTGCATTGTTGTATGATTCGGTAGTCATGCATCTATTTTCCATTGGCATGGGTACCATGAAGTTAGCCATCTCTGTTTTTAGGAGCCCAAAGTCAGCTTTGGAGAGGTTTTTCATGGTGGTTACTTTTGCGGGGGGTGTGGGTGAGATTTGGCTTTCCGTGGTGATTAGTTTGTGGTCAGATCTAACCAGGGAGGAGTTGACTATTGGTGTAGAGCAATGGTTGCCCATGTTAGTAACAACCAGGTCAAGGATGTTGCTTCCTCTAATGGTGGTAAGAATGAGCTGGTACAAGGCATTGGAACTGATGAATTCCCGGAAGCGTTGGGCCAGTGTATTGGTGCATGAGTAGTTGTCCCAGTTGATGGAGGGGTAGTTGAAGTCACCTAGTATGACAGGGTTGTGTTGGATCTTAATAGTTTCTATGATGCTTAGGAATGTGGAGTGAGAGCCTTAGGACATGGTTGGGGATCTATAGCTGACTGCGACCTGAATCACTGTCTTACCCAATGTTATTTGCACCTGAAGTATCTCAGATGTGTTATGCTAGGCTACTAGTCTGGAGGTGTGCATATCCTTTATGAATATGGAGGCACCACCACCTTTGGAGCTTCAGTCCATGTTCTCGGGCTGAAATGTGTGGAATGAGTTATAGCCTGGTAGCACAGGGGTGCTTTCTGTTGCTTTAAACCAGGTCTTCATTACAGCACAAATGTCGATGTTCTCCATTTTGAGGAGTGCTTCGAGTGAGCGCATCTTGAGATTTAGATTTCTAGTGTTGAGCAGCATGACCCTCTGATTGCATTTATTTATAGCTGTTACAGTGGTAATTTGGTCCTTGGAACACCACCTAAAAAGGCACTATATGTGTGGTAAGAGCCTTAGCCAGTACCCAGAAACCCAGGGGTGACAGAAGCAGGCCATCTCTGGCAAAGCATCGAGGTCCGTCAAGCATGTCTTCCCAAGCAGTTAGATACTGGATCCCCTTAGAATGACACCAGAAACTTAGCCAATTGTTGAAGTCAATCATTTTTCTGCTTGGAATTTGATATCATTCTGTTTTATGGTCGTTTTTGTGGTGAGCTCTTTATTTCCCATTTTTCTCTTTTAAAGAACACTATCAGGTTTGAAAATGACTGTACTGCATCTGTTAAGACCAAAAAGAAAGCATGTGTTCCATTCATTAAAGACTTAAAGAAGTTAAACATTAAAGCTCAACTAATTTTTCCAGCAAGAATTAGGATATTTTTACCAGAAGGTCAGAAAACGTTTAATTCTCTAAAAGATGCAGTGGACTTTTGTAAGAAAAAGAAACTTTTTGATCAACCAGAAAATATGGATTAGACTCATCAGTTTAAGGGGAAAAGCAACAATAAATGGTGGGTCTTTGAAAAACAAAAATAGTAAAAAAAAAAAAAAAAAAAAAAAAGAAAGAAAGAAAAGTAATTTGTTCTCATTATTTATTTTCCCTAAATAGCTTTCTCACAGGTATTCAGTTTTTCATCTATTACAGTTCATCATCAAATACAAGGTAAAACAAACAAACAAAAAATATATATACTTTATCAAAATACATTTTCTCTGAAATAGTGCATGTATTTATTATTTTATTTTAATTTAATTCTCTATAGAATTATTGTAAAGCATAGAGAGTAATACAAATGTGATGGGGGTGTGTATTAACATTATATATTTTATATTACTATTACTTATAAGTCTCTTTACTGCTTTATCTAAATCCTCTCAAACATTATTTTCTAACACAGAAAGTATTGTGTATGCGGGGTAGGTGGTGTATTATTTACATGTTTAACTAATCATCTTAATTTGTATGCTTTCTATACATAACTTCAAGTAATCTGTTTTTTTTTTTGGTTATTCTATCCAGTGAATGAAGTTGTATATGATAAACTTTATCTATGTGCAGTGGGTGTTGTGTTGAATGGTTTTGGCTGCATGAAAATCCTTTATAAACATTGCTTAATTTTCTTTTAATAAGTTTAACTTGCGTGGTGTTTGTTAATTATTTGAGCTCTTATTCAAAAAAAAAATGAGAGATGCTTGTGCTGCAGGAAATGCAGTTTGAACTTTAACCCTCATTTAGTAAGAAGTGAACTTTTAGAATGTTAAAATGAGCAGCAGAAATACAAAAATAGAACATGTAAATGAATCTAGTTAATTTTAAAACATATCCATATAGTTTGTATGCTTGTTATCTTTTAAAAATAATAATGAAAAGAAGAAAAGGAAAGAAGAATGCAGTGGAAGAAGAAAACAAAGCTATCTGCAGACTTAAAGATACCTAGTACTAATCTTTATTCAGTGACTTCTTGTGAGTATTCTAATTATAGTTCGGTGAAAGTTGTATGCTTTATATAAGTAAAGTGTAAATATAATATACTCATGCAGCAGATCATCACAGTACAGAGGAATATGTCATTTATAATGGCGTAAATGCTTATTTAAAACAATACTGCTACTAAAACTTTAATAATAGTGAATTAGACAGTTAATGCTATGCAGAATACTTCTGATAATCAAATAAGTGCCTATTACAATAATGGAATTTCCTATACAGTTTCTCTGGTTCTGTAATGTATATTTTACACACAAATATTTACACACTGTCTGACTGGATTTTTGATTATTCACTCTAAACATTTTTGGACTTGGCATTGTGAGTCCTGATATTTTAAAAGGTTACTTTCCTTATTGTGACTGACCTAATATATTGTTTCATTTCCACATTTCATTTATACAAGTACAAACTATTAACTTCTTTGCTAGTTACGTCTTATATTTCTGACATTTTCTAACTTTTGCATTGTTCAAGTGCTATCTGGTATTTTCTACCTGGGATATCTCGAAATACAGATTCTTCACAAGAATAGATAGTTTAATTAAATAAGATCTAATAAGTAAAACAATTGATCTGCTATTTACAACAGACAATGGCACACCTAATGGTTTCATCTCATAAAATAATATAACAAACACATAGACTATGGATGATTCACAGATAATGGAAGACCTGAGATATAATGCAAAAAGGAGAAGCAGGAGAAGCCATATTTTCATGTACCATATCTAAACTTTGGAACAATCTTCCACCCTCTATAACTACTCTAACTTCCAGCAGCCTTTTCAAGAATGCACTCAAATTCCACTTAAATTCGTACTGGCTTTGTCCTTGTTCTAATCCAGACTAACATGTCCACCCTTACCTCCCCCACCTAGACTCTTAACCCAACTATATTACCACCACTATTAACCACAGTCAGAAATAGCTAGTTGTCTTTACATACTTTAACATCTTCTCTGACAACTTTGTTACTAATATTATAAATGGCAAGAAACTATCTTAACTTGCAACATTTTCCATATATACTGTTGATAATCAATATCTTGTTATTGTATTAAAGCAAACAACCTGTAATGTTGTTTACTATTGCTGTAACTTTGTATCTCTGTCATGTACATGATGTGGAGCTTTTCTCCCTGGGCATCCGCTGAAAAAGGACCTGCGTCCAGTCAGAATTTCTCGGTAAACAAATGTAAATAAATAAATAAATAAATAAATAATAAGCATCGAGACTGTTGGTGGAATGCAGAATACATGCAAATGCATAACATGAATGAAGCTGATAGCATAGTAAACAGAAAATGATATGTGCCATACATAACAACTGACAGTGTATTAAAATAAGGTTATAGAGAGCTATTCATAATCGGAAAGTTGATAAGATACAGATTAAGCATCCACACTTAAATAAATGATGCTACATTGCAATTCTATATACATAAGAACATCCACATGCAAAAACACACTCAAAATGAAATACATATTCACACAGCCCACACTTGTCTAGTCATAAATAAGGTGCATTGACACAAGGTATAAGCAACTGCCTACAAAACTGAATACCCCCATAACCTTTTGGTATTACTTTAGTATACAGTTGTCCCAATGCTTTCCTTGAAATGCAGTTCAGAAATCTAACATCTGATGTGATGCCCAAAAGAGCTGTGCAATGCAACAAAACTGTAAGGTTAAACAAAGGGAGCATTTTGTTACTAAAATGAAAATGAAAACAAAAACAAACATGCAGGAAGCTAGCATATCTTATATGGGCTAACAAATGGTTCACACCTCTGCACACTAGTTGCTATACAACTGTTTTTTATACAAAATGATTTTTACAGACATTTGACTGGAAAATATTCACAGTGATCATGAACTTGCTCTAAGAGAAATATATATATTTGTCTTCTATATAGAAATTAATTTGCATATAACAGTATATATATATATATATATATATATATATATATATATATATATATATATATATATATATATATATATATATATATATATATATATATATATATATATATATATATATATATATATATATATATATATATATATATATATATATATATATATATATATATATATATATATATATATATATATATATATATATATATCCATATATACACATCGCTGTCCTCCTACTGTAATATAAACTGTTGTATTCTGTGTTATATGAAACGGGAAAGAGGAGAATATTCTTAAAACACCTCAATTTTTCCACATCTGTTGCCTTAATTACTCAGAGTTACTTCACTAATTATTGGAAAATAATGTTAATGAGCAGCTTTAACACTTAGAAATGCTCTGAATTTGTTAGTGAAATATGTCATTTTATTTTATGTAAACTGACTTTTAAAATATTTCAAGCATTTTTCATCTCCCATTGGTGTGATGAATACAAAAACTTAATCTGCACATTTCAGAATATGGCAATGAAAAGCACTATAACCAAATTTGTAAGTACATGATGCTTAAAATACAATCATAAAAGAAAGCTCCCTGTACAGAAATTAGAAGTTAAATGTATATTCCAAGTACCAGAGTCATTCATAGTAACATACATACATGCATAATACAAAACAACAATAACTGAAAAACACTCACTCATTTGAATATTTGCTCTTATGCATAGATATGTAGAACATATTCACTCTCTTAACTGTTAATATACATATCAAGTATCTACTCATAATTTACAAACACATACATACAATTATATGTATGCACATCCATGTAAATATCTTATGCATATGTAAGTTCATACAATATACACAAATATGTAATTTTAAATTTTAGCATCTTTTAATTATGCTTCCATATTCTGTTACTTTCACCTTTTCAACCATGTTATTAAATGTGTTTTAAAAGTTTTATGATATGTGATGTTGATATGTATTGGTGTTATGATGTCTATAGGTTAATGTGTTAAAAGTGTTTTCAGTTTTATTTATTTCCTCCATATAAATACTTAAATACTAGACTATGTCTAGTATTTTCTATAGTAGGATTAATTAGAAGAAATTACTATATAAATGTTTTGATCAAATAGAAAAGCTTGAAATGCATTATGGTATATTTTTGAGATATTCAAAAATGCATAATGTCAGTCTTTATTGTTAACATTTCCAACTTTATATTTCTATGATCTTAAAAATTAATATTTCCTCAAAGTAATACTTTATATTGTTTTTTTCTTTTAACAAGATGAGTGTACTCTAAATAGTTAAAATTAATATTATTTTAAATTAAGAAGCAATAGCAACTGTTTAGCTAGGTGACACTGGGATGGGTTGATTGGTATTTATTTTTTATGATTATATCATCAAATCAGGGAATTTTCATTCCATGATGGGAGGTTTGAGTGTATATACATTTCAACATTGTCTTTATTTATGTCTATTTTTGAGAAAAGATTGAACTTTATTATGCCAGGATTAATAAATGATGAGCAGTCTGGTTTTATACTACATAGAAAGGTTCAGGATAACATAATTAGGCTTAATACTTTAATAGATCTGGCAAATAAAAACAAAAATGAACTAACTATAATAAGTCTAGATATAAATTAGGCATTTGATTCTATTATTTGGAATTATTTGTTCAACACAATATGAATGTTCACTAAATCTTATAAATCTTATAACTAATCTGTATATTAACTCATTCTATTTTATTAAAATTGACTATTTTCTTTCTAGCTCTTTCAAAATATTAAAAGGAACAAAGCAAGGTTGTCCTTGTCACCTGTATTATTTGCTCTAGCAATTGAACCTTTCTTAAATTTTATTAAATCTAATAGCAAAATTCAGGGAATCTCCATAGATGAAAGTTATTCCTGTAAAATTAAATTATTTGTAGATGACATTTTAATAGCAAGGGGTGATGCTGAAGCCTCAATAGAAAATTTAACTGAGTCTTTAATTACTTTGTAAATGCATCAGGTTTAATACTTAACCCTGATAAAACAGAAACTTTACTTATTTATAGAAAATTAATAATTATTTAAGAACAAAATAATTTATTTGGGACAATACACAAATTAGTTGTCTTGGAATTTAAATTTACTGTAAAAGACTCAATAGCAGTAACTTACAATAATTTAATAGACACTGTTACTAAAAAATGTATTAATTAGAATTCTTTTTTACAATGGCAGATACATACTTTAATAAAACTGATGATCCTACCAAAATACTTTTCTAGCTACAATCACTAATTATTCCCCCATCCTCAAAAAATGTTTAAGAAATTACATTTCACTAATTATTCTCCCTCCTCGAAACATCTTTAAGAAATGAAATTCTACTCATTAGTTTTCTCTGCTTCCCCCAATAAACAGATAATATTATTTGATTGGCTTTCCAAAAGTTGGCAAGAAGGTGATTTAAGTGTTCCAAATATTGAATTATATGCCGAATCCATAATTCTCAATTTAATATCCATATGGTTAAATTCCTCTTACTAATCCACTTGGAAATCCATTCATGAACGATTAATAATGACAGCTATGTTATAGAATCCTTCTCTAAATTTGGAATTAATAAATTTTACTGAATCTTGAAAGACTTGTGCTTAAATGAAAAGAGAAAATATTATTCCTCTCCCTTCACTGATTGCACCCATATAAATTTTAAAAGATTCATGAATTCAAATTATATAGTAAAAGATTTATTGTTTTTATTGTTCCCTATATCAAATACTGCGGGTTGTTTGGTAACCTTTAATAGAAACAAAATGTTAGACCTGAGAGATGCAAAATTAATCATTTGGCATCTGTTCTTAATCAGAAATAAATGGCATAATACAGATTATCTTCTTGCAGCACAAAATATTTTAGTGATAAAATCAAAATCCCCATGGATTTTTAAACAAAATACATTTTAAAGATGCTTGATTTTTTTTAGAGAATCAATAGTAACTCAAATAAGAATAAATCATATATATCAACAGTTTATAAAATAATAAGAGAGGAGTTCTGTTCCACAGATTCATTATTTTGGAATTACTCAACTAAGATTAACGAGAAGGCTTTTTCTGATGAAAATAAATGCTTAATTTTCAAATCTTCTGGAAAATCTACTTATTTTTTATTGGAAAATATATACATGGAGATTTTTTCACAGAGCTTTTTAACTCCACATAAAACAGCTTTAATATATATAAATATGGGAAAATGAATTGCTGGAGGTGTAATGAAGTTGCTAATGCAAATGAGTTTCATATGATATTGGATTGTAAAATAATAACTCCTTTCGAGGCTGAATGTAGAAATTTTGCGCAAGGTTTGTGGACAGATAATTGTATCAGTTTAACTCCCTGATCTTATTTAATGCTCCAGTTCCAGATTCAGTTCCTAGGGTGCAGGTGCCTGCCCTTTGGTCCATTTTAGCTAGAGCAAGAAAAATAGTCACAGAGGATTGAAAATGTAAATCTACACTTTATTTCACTGAATTCATCAATTTACCAAAAAATGTCTATAAAAAAAAATTGTCAACTGCTAAAATGACAACTTTGATTATTACTCATCAGTTTAGATTTTGGTCATAATTAAATGGTTTACTTGAAAATTTTTAATTTAGTTTTCAATGTTTGGTTTTGTTCGTAGGCTCATAGATTTGCACTAAGCTAACTGCCCTTGTTGGCCATTTTAAGCCTAATCAATTAACCCCTATAAGAAGCAAACCATGCATCTTGTGTCTATAAGGCAAATTCAATTGTTATGCCAACCTCCTTCTGTTGTGGACATCTGTATATAGTTATGTTTTTGTTCTATTTATCTTTAAATAATTTTGTATAATCTTTGTTTTAAAATTAATAAAAAGTTGTTTAAAATAAATAAATAAATAAATACAGTACTGGAGAGGATTTGTGGAAGTGATAATAAAAATAAATCTTAAATTTATATACTGGAAGAGCAACCAAGGAAATGTAAGATAGTTAAAGAAGGATGGAGGACAGAACAAAACATTCTAAAAGTCCACTGATATACTGCAAACAAAGAAAGAGATGAGAATGGATGAGGGAAAGTTATGAGGCAACATAAATAGATTAGAAGAGTAATACAGTGAAAGGAGACTTCCAAAACTTTCTTAGTACAGTCAGTGTGGTATAATACAAGCCATCTTGTTCTGGTTTTGAAATGATGTATCTTTACACCTACATTCTATGCAAAACTATCCAACTCTACATTCAGGTATTGTACTACCTTTCACACTTTATAAATCCATAGTTTGTTGAATAAGCTCTTTTGTATGCCTAATTAAAGGGTTTTATAACATCCACATTTCTTGTCCTTTAATTATTGATCTCCATTCTCAATACATTTTCTATCAGACTTTTTTTTTCACTCCATGCCTACCAAACCTTAAGTCCACCCTTTTGATCTTGATTTCACACCTTCCACCATACTGGATTTTCCCAAAAGAGAATCCATCATCTAGGTAGCCAAGGAGATGGCTAGTGGCCTCATTGCCATTATAGTAATGATAGCATTTCTAGTAAAACTCTAACCTGACTAGTGGCTGATATGAGATCTGTTTAGCCATGGTGCTTACTGCACTATCCCTACTCATGTGCATGGTTCCAGCCACATAATAATGTGCACCACCATCCCTGTCAAACTGCTGTCCTTGATTCTGGCACATTTCAGCATTGCCCAAGACTGCTTGTATTGGTGATCAGCTGATTGAAACTACTTATACCTAAACTCACTATGGAAAATTCAGTGCTGCCTCTCAATCTGATCTTTCTTTTCTTTGTTTTTCCAACACCTGTGTCTCTATATAAACTTGAGTCATCAAGTTCATGTACAGAAGTTTATCACTTTATGCCACAGAACTGAAATAATTCATATAGTGTTTGCTTACAGTCATGTCTCCAGAAATATGTGCTGCCTGAGATCACACCATCTTGCTACGAGAAAGGGACACAGTCATGCTTTCCAGTAATAGTTCTTCCATGGTGATTCACTCTATTATGCTTGGCTTCTTCCATGGCCATAGACCTTACCAAGACAATGCTCTTCCATGGCCATACCTTTTACTGTGATCACCTTATGGCATGGTCATCAACCCTATCATTTTAAACTCCTTATATGACCACCTACCCTAACATACTCAGGTTATTTTATGCTCATCTATCCTGCCTTTCCCAACTTCTTCCATGATCATCCAACCTTTCACATTCAGATTATTTTATGGTCATCAAACCTATAATGCATAGCTTCTACCATAGTTATCCACTCCATCATAGTTAGATTCTTCCATCATCATCCTTCTATGACAACATAAAGTCACAACAAATATCTACAAGAAGTTGAATCAATCAGTCTTAAACCCAATACCATTTTCTTTGGTGATATAAAATATCCAACTATATACTTTGAAACATATACCACCACTAGTGCACAAGCACAGAGACTCCTGGCCTTTTGTTCCAGGGCATTTGTATAGACAATTAGTCAGAGTACCCAATAGGGGGAATAACATCTTGCATGCTGTCATTTCTAATATGGGAACATCTTGCACCATCAGTTGCCTATCTACATCATGTGCTATGTCTGAACATAAAGCAGTCTCCTTCAAAATAAAATTGAAACCAGAGATCACTTCCACTCAAGGTATCTTTAGAAATTTCTTTAAATCAAACTTTCTACTACTAAATGATGCATTGACAAGCTTCAAATCCTCATCAAACCCAGTTAACTCCACTGAATACATAGAAACATACACCATCACACTCTACAAGCATTTAAGCAACTGCATAGATGCAGCTGTACCCCACAGGAACAAGTGCAGGGCAAACCCATAAACAAACCAGCATGGTGGAATCATAATATCAACAAGCTTTAAGATAAAAGAAAAATACTTAACACCAAAAGTAAGAACAGTAATTCCCAGAATGTTAGAGACCTAATCTCTGAAATAAGCAAAAAGGAGCTTAATAAAATCCACCAAAGACAAGTCTGAGGCTAAAATATTCACCCAGGCCAAAGACAACCACAAGGCATTTTTCAGTTATGTTTTCAATCACAAGAGCACAACCCACCAATGCACTGAGCTGAATGTGAACAATGTTACCTCCAATGAGGCTGAATATATAGCAAACCCACTGGCTAATGAATTTACCTCTAATTTTATCCCTTTATCTGTCAAAAAAGATATACCCAAAACTGGCCTGCCTCCAGTTATTACACAAGACCAATTCTAAAAGCGCTATCAGAATCTACAAATTTACTGTATTAATGGGTCTTGACAATATCCCTGGATGCATCTTAAATAGCATGAAGCATGATTTAGCCACACCCCTAGCAGTACTGTTCATTCTCAGCATCCATACAGGTTTTGTACCAAGGAAATGGAAATCATCTATAGTCATTCCCCTGCATAAGGAGGGACCTTACAAAGGCACAGGCAATTAAAGACACATAAGCCTGACCAGATTCATATGCAAAGCCATGGAATGACTTATTATGGAACTAATCAATCAGGGTATAGGGAACCTACATACACTGGACCCATCTCAGTTTGCATTCATCATGGGTGGGTCATGTTTACTCTACTTGGTAGATTTTTTTTGAAAGGCTATCAAAGCACAGATGAAGGCAAAACTGTACACACCTCACACCTCAACCTGGCCAAAGTTTTTGATGCAATCTCCCACTCAGGTATAGTAGAAAAGCTAAATAAACTGGGAATAAACCCCTATGTCACCCACTGGATTGCCAACTGCCTCTCAGGTAGGATGCAGAAAATCAAAATAGGGGAAGCTACCTCCACAGAGAGACCAGTCACCAGTAGAGTCCCTCAGGGTTCAGTGCTGGCAACTTGCTTGTTTGTCAACTACTTTTCTGAAGTAGAAGACAATATCAAAGTGCTCTGGCTGGCTAGGTTTGCAGGTAACTGTAAGCTAATAGCAGTTACTGAATCCCCAAGTGTATTAACCATCCCACAGGAAGGTTTGTCACAAAGAAATAACTAGTTCCAAAATCACACAAACCACATCAACACCAAACCAAGAACAATGAACCAGAGAATGAACTTCAAGGAACCAGTCCACAGTATGATATAAAAGGTAGCTTTAATAGATGTTGTTAAGCGCTTTCGTTTAAAACAAAAGTTCATCAGAACTACATCAAAATTAAAAAACACACCCATTTTATACCCGTCCTATTAAAGTCACATGATGCAATAAAACATTTAAAGTAAAAACATCTTAAATATGCTAAAAAAATTTTAAACATATATTTTAATAAATTTACTTAATACCGTAATACATCAAACAAAAAGAAGGGTATTGTTGTGTTTCCCTGCTCGTTCCCCTGCTCCTGCCTTGAGGTAGCCCTCTTTAAATAATTCCCGCGTGGCTCCCGATAATAGGCGTTGACGCTGAAAGATTACAACCTCGGTGCGAATGCACAGGCTGACTCCAACTATTAAGATTACAGTCTACTATCCCCAAGGAAAAAGGGTAGCCCTCTTTAAATAATTCCCGCGTGGCTCCCGGTAATAGGCTTTGACACTGAAAGATTGCAACCTCGGTGCGAATGCACAGGCTGACTCCTACTATTAAGATTACAGTCTACTATCCCCAAGGAAAAAGGGTAGCCCTCTTTAAATAATTCCCGCGTGGCTCCCGATAATAGGAGTTGACGCTGAAAGATTGCAACCTCGGTGCGAATGCACAGGCTGACTCCTACTATTAAGATTACAGTTTACTATCCCCAAGGAAAAAGGGTAGCCCTCTTTAAATAATTCCCGCGTGGCTCCCGATAATAGGCGTTGACGCTGAAAGATTGCAACCTCGGTGCGAATGCACAGGCTGACTCCTACTATTAAGATTACAGTCTACTATCCCCAAGGAAAAAGGGTAAAAACAAATACCCTTGCTATATTTTTTTATTACTGGAAAGCATCTCACTGGCAGGAAATAAAACATTACCTTTCACCTAACCTGGCAGCCCTTGTCCAAGCAGCCTATAAATATATTAAACCTAAAGCCCCAATACTGTTCTAACATGCAGGCAGTGTGAAGCTAAGTAGTTGGACACTAACTTCACCTTAATATGCCCACTATTACAAGCTGTTAAGACATAAGCTTTAAGAATAACCTGCGTTTTAATAGCAGAATATTGTACTTACAAGCAGTTGGCCTTTAAGACCTTGCAAACTCATGACTGGTGTATCCCTGACGTCAGCAAGTTTTCTTAGTCCCCACCTGTTTTTCCACCATTTTTAAACAAAAAGAAGGGTATTGTTGTGTTTCCCTGCTCGTTCCCCCGCTCCTGCCTTGAGGTACATTATTTAACTGAAATATTGTGTTATCTTTGTCTTATGCTATCTCTGATCTGGACAATACTGTATTGTGTATTAATTATCCTGCCCATCTTGTTTGTAATCAGACTTAAACAGAGGTAACAAAGTGATCAAGTAAAACGATAGCGTTTTATTGTAGTTAAAATGCAGTTGATTAATCTGTAAGTTAGTTAGAATAAGCATCTGTTTTCTCACTGACGTGTTGTATTTAGGTGTAAACGCACTGTGATTTATTCGCATAGCTCAGTCGAAATGCAGTTTACCTAATCCGACTGTTTGTTTGAATAGCTATTGCATACCTAAATATAAGTGATACATACATGTGTTGTGCACTGTGTTGTGAGTCCAGGGAACAGCGTACTCATTTTTATTAATGGCGTTCTCGTTTTTATTTTTTTGAAGTGCTGTAAAATACTCAACAACTAAGCTGTCCTCGGCATTTACTTGTGTGTATAGCTTCAGTTTAATGCACTATCAAAGTAAATTCGCTTGTGCCACTAACTCTGATTGAACTGAATGTTGTTTTTCTAAAACAAAGTTTATTGTGGGTGTATGTACTGTTTTATGGATTGAGTCTTACCTAGTTAGTGATCCTTTTTCCTGCTGAAAACGCAACTACCATATTACCACTAACTATTTGAATGTGACTGCAGTGCTTATAGGTTTTCCTAATTCAGGGCACACACTACCACTATACTGAAATTTCTCTGTTCCTTTTTATTTTTTATCTTAGGTAGCCCTCTTTAAATAATTCCTGCGTGGCTCCCGATAATAAGCGTTGACGCTGAAAGATTGCAACCTCGGTGCGAATGCACAGGCTGACTCCTACTATTAAGATTACAGTCTACTATCCCCAAGGAAAAAGGGTAAAAACAAATATCCTTGCTATATTTTTTATTACTGGAAAGCGTCTCACTGGCAGGAAATAAAACATTACCTTTCACCTAACCTGGCAGCCCTTGTCCAAGCAGCCTATAAATATATTAAACCTAAAGCCCCAATACTGTTCTAACATGCAGGCAGTGTGAAGCTAAGTAGTTGGACACTAACGTCACCTTAATATGCCCACTATTACAAGCTGTTAAGACATAAGATTTAAGAATAACCTGCATTTCAATAGCAGAATATTGTACTTACAAGCAGTTGGCCTTTAAGACCCTGCAAACTCCTGACTGGTGTATCCCTGACGTCAGCGAGTTTTCTTAGTCCCCACCTGTTTTTCCACCATTTTTAAACAAAAAGAAGGGTATTGTTGTGTTTCCCTGATGGTTCCCCCGCTCCTGCCTTGAGGTACATTATTTAACTGAAATATTGTGTTATCTTTGTCTTATGCTATCTCTGATCTGGACAATACTGTATTGTGTATCAATTATCCTACCCATCTTGTTTGTAATCAGACTTAAACAGAGGTAACAAAGTGATCAAGTAAAACGATAGCGTTTTACTGTAGTTAAAATGCAGTTGATTAATCTGTAAGTTAGTTAGAATAAGCATCTGTTTTCTCACTGACATGTGCTGTATTTAGGTGTAAACGCACTGTGATTTATTCGCATAGCTCAGTCGAAATGCAGTTTACCTAATCCGACTGTTTGTTTGAATAGCTAATGCATACCGAAATATAAGTGATACATACATGTGTTGTGCACTGTGTTGTGGGTCCAGGGAACAGCGTACTCGTTTTTATTAATGACGTTCTCGTTTTTATTTTTTTCAAGTGCTGTAAAATACTCAACAACTAAGCTGTCCCCGGCGTTTACTTGTGTGTATAGCTTCAGTTTAATGCACTATCAAAGTAAATTCGCTTGTGCCACTAACTCTGATTGAACTGAATGTTGTTTTCCTAAAACAAAGTTTATTGTGGGTGTATGTACTGTTTTATGGATTGAGTCTTACCTAGTTAGTGATCCTTTTTCCTGCTGAAAACGCAACTAGCATATTACCACTAACTATTTGAATGTGACTGCAGTGCTTATAGGTTTTCCTAATTCAGGGCACACACTACCACTATACTGAAATTTCTCTGTTCCTTTTTATTTTTTATCTTAGGTAGCCCTCTTTAAAAAATTCCCGCGTGGCTCCCGACAATAGGAGTTCAAGCTGAAAGATTGCAACCTCTGTGCGAATGCACAGGCTGACCCCTACTATTAAGATTACAGTCTACTATCCCCAAGGAAAAAGGGTAAAAACAAATACCCTTGCTATATTTTTTATTACTGGAAAGCGTCTCACTGGCAGGAAATAAAACATTACCTTTCACCTAACCTGGCAGCCCTTGTCCAAGCAGCCTATAAATATATTAAACCTAAAGCCCCAATACTGTTCTAACATGCAGGCAGTGTGAAGCTAAGTAGTTGGACACTAACTTCACCTTAATATGCCCACTATTACAAGCTGTTAAGACATAAGCTTTAAGAATAACCTGCGTTTTAATAGCAGAATATTGTACTTATAAGCAGTTGGCCTTTAAGACCCTGCAAACTCCTGACTGGTGTATCCCTGACGTCAGCGAGTTTTCTTAGTCCCCACCTGTTTTTCCACCATTTTTAAACAAAAAGAAGGGTATTGTTGTGTTTCCCTGCTCGTTCCCCCGCTCCTGCCTTGAGGTACATTATTTAACTGAAATATTGTGTTATCTTTGTCTTATGCTATCTCTGATCTGGACAATACTGTATTGTGTATCAATTATCGTGCCCATCTTGTTTGTAATCAGACTTAAACAGAGGTAACAAAGTGATCAAGCAAAACGATAGTGTTTTACTGTAGTTAAAATGCAGTTGATTAATCTGTAAGTTAGTTAGAATAAGCATCTGTTTTCTCACTGACATGTGTTGTATTTAGGTGTAAACGCACTGTGATTTATTCGCATAGCTCAGTCGAAATGCAGTTTACCTAATCCGACTGTTTGTTTGAATAGCTATTGCATACCTAAATATAAGTGATACATACATGTGTTGTGCACTGTGTTGTGGGTCCAGGGAACAGCGTACTCGTTTTTATTAATGGCGTTCTCGTTTTTATTTTTTTCAAGTGCTGTAAAATACTCAACAACTAAGCTGTCCCCGGCGTTTACTTGTGTGTATAGCTTCAGTGTAATGCACTATCAAAGTAAATTTGCTTGTGCCACTAACTCTGATTGAACTGAATGTTGTTTTCCTAAAACAAAGTTTATTGTGGGTGTATGTACTGTTTTATGGATTGAGTCTTACCTAGTTAGTGATCCTTGTTCCTGCTGAAAACGCAACTAGCATATTACCACTAACTATTTGAATGTGACTGCAGAGCTTATAGGTTTTCCTAATTCAGGGCACACACTACCACTATACTGAAATTTCTCTGTTCCTTTTTATTTTTTATCTTAGGTAGCCCTCTTTAAATAATTCCCGCGTGGCTCTCGATAATAGGCTTTGACGCTGAAAGATTGCAACCTCGGTGCGAATGCACAGGCTGACTCCTACTATTAAGATTACAGTCTACTATCCCCAAGGAAAAAGGGTAAAAACAAATACCCTTGCTATATTTTTTATTACTGGAAAGCGTCTCACTGGCAGGAAATAAAACATTACCTTTCACCTAACCTGTCAGCCCTTGTCCAAGCAGCCTATAAATATATTAAACCTAAAGCCCCAATACTGTTCTAACATGCAGGCAGTGTGAAGCCAAGTAGTTGGACACTAACTTCCCCTTAATATGCCCACTATTACAAGCTGTTAAGACATAAGCTTTAATAATAACCTGCGTTTTAATAGCAGAATATTTTACTTACAAGCAGTTGGCCTTTAAGACCCTGCAAACTCCTGACTGGTGTATCCCCGCTCCGCTTTGCCCTATCTTCGCTCGGGCTCGCTCCGCGCCTCACCCTGCCCCCATATCTCACCCGCCCCGCTATCTCTATATTTATCAGACCAACAAACCCATCCCACTCAGCTCTGAACCAATTACAGCCCCTTGTATTTTAACATATCCCCTCCCACAATCCAGGCTATCTACCAATATATTAGCTGACTATCCCAACTCCTCCCACCCCACTAGCCATAATTTCTTCTTACCATGGGTAAAGAAATGAATTCTATCTTCCCACTCTCAGTTCTACTTCTATTTATCCCGTATTTCTTTTCACAATATGAATACCAAACTCTATTGGGTATTCAATTCCCCAATGCTCATACCTGCATTCACACTAATCTAACCTCTAATATGATTTCTCCTTCTAGCTTCCCTACTACTACATTAAATCTTAATACTGTGTATCTCACCCAACGTTACCCAAAAGCAACCACTTCTAAATCAAGTCTAAAGATACTTTACAAACTACTAAGACTCATAGACCATCTGAAAAAATGTATTGCTAAAGATGGTGATGTACACCCCAACCCTGGCCCAACCCTTAACCCTGACTCTGTCACCCCAAAATTAGCTCAAAAATCATCCAGCTCCCTCCTCATCTTCCATCTTAATCTAAGAAGTATCAAAAACAAGATTCATAATCTACACGCTATGTTAGCCACACATCTCCCAGACATCATGTGCCTATCTGAAACCTGGCTCAAACCATCCACAAAGGATGAAGAGATTCTCCCACCAGGGTATAATTTACTTGGGGTTGATCGGACAAAAAAAAAGGGTGGTGGAATAGCAGTAATGTTTAGAAACACATTGAACATCGTTATGAATCCACTACAACCTCCCAAGGTCTCCAATATGGAACTCATTGCCCTAAAAATATGCCTAAACAACCAAAAAAGTATTAATCTTATTGTAGTATGCATTCCACCTGGGAAGAACTTAGAAACATTGGAATTAACTCTAAGTTGGTTAGCCATGAACTACCCTCAAGAAACTATTGTACTAGGCGACTTTAACATTGACTGGTCCCGGTGCTCTGACCAAATGAATCCCCTGCCCATTAATCTACATGGCTTCTCCCAAAACATTATATCTCCAACAAGAATTGGAAATGCACACCAAAAAGAAAGCACCATCGACTGGATTCTTACCAACAAAGACAGATTTAATTATACCACTGGGACTCTGCCCAATGATCTCAGTGACCACCTTGTCACTTTCATAATAAAACATAAATCTACATGTACAAACCTTCCCATACACATACTTATTAGAAATAAGAAGAAATTTGTCCCAGGACAATTCCTAGCAGAACTCAAATCCTGTAACTGGTCCATCCTAAAAACACTTCCCCTAGAAGATAGTGTGACATACTTTAATGACACATTGCTAAAAATACTGGACTCTCATGCTCCTTACCACCTTATTAGATCCAAAGTCCGGATAGCACCTTGGCTTACCAAAGAAACCAAATCAATAATCAAACTTAGAGACCAGGCCTGGGATAAGTGGCAAACCACTAAAGCACCTCTAGATCGTATCAGATTTCAGCAGCTTAGAAACTCCACAAAAACAGATATTACCCGTGATAAAAAGAACTATTTCTGTCACCTCCAGGACAAACACCAGCATAACCCAAAGAAGTTTTGGGCAGGTTTTAATAACCTCCTTCATCCTGGTAAATAAACTACCCCCACCCCTGAGAAACTCATTGGTAAAGGTCCTGAAGAAGTAGCTAGTACGTTCAACACTTTTTTCACCGAGACCATTCAGTCCCTAGCCAGTCAGCTACCTATTTCTTCCTCCTCCTGTACCAATGCCACTGGTAAATCTCTACCCGCCTTTACCCTCCAACCAATGTCCACCTCCTATATTAGAACCCTATTGAAGAAACTTAAACCATCCACCCTATCGGCTGATCGTCTCCCAGCTGAATATCTACAAATAGCATCAGATGTTATTGCCTATCCGGTCTCAATCTTGATTAACAGAACTTTAACAGAGGCAACCATCCCCAGTATTTGGAAAATATCATATGTCATCCCACTTCATAAGGGAGGGTCTTCCACGGAAACATCGAACTATAGACCTATAGCAATATTGTCTCCAATAGCTAAAATTATGGAGAGGTGTGCTCACAAGCAACTCCTACAATATCTCACCCTAAACAATCTCTTGTCCAAAACTCAACATGGTTTTCGCCCCCATCATAGTACAACCACTGCCCTACTCTCCTTTGTTGACTCTGTTAACAGCAACTGCAACAACAAATTAATTACTTCAGCTCTCTTTCTTGACTTGTCAAAAGCCTTTGACATGGTCAATCACCAACTATTGCTCGACACCCTCGAAAACCTTCGCCTCGATAACTTAGCCTTAAACTGTTTTAAAGCTTACTTTCTGGGAGACAACAAGCAGTCCAGTGGCAAAGCAAGCTATCTCACTTGCTACCAAACACCATTGGAGTCCCACAAGGCTCAATACTTGGTCCCCTTCTTTTCTCCGTATTCATAAATGATTTCCATTCAGTCATCCCCAAAGCCACCTGCATTCAATATGCAGATGACTCTACCCTGATTTGTTCCGATGTCTCTCTCCATAATCTCCAATTAGTCACCCAAAACTGCTTTGCTGCAGTTGAAAAATGGTTCTCTGAACGGAAACTCATCCTAAATCCAACAAAAACTAAACTACTACTAATTTTCCCCTCCTTATCTACTCCCTTAGGGCAACACCCTCTACATTCCAATAATAGGACCTTTCACGTTCAATCCACTAATGGCACCATCATAGAGCCTGTCTCTCACACCAAACTTCTAGGTGTTACTATTGATCACAAGCTCAAATTTGATATACACATTTGTCAAACCATTAAGTCAGTAAACAAGAAATTGGGTTCCATGTACAGAATTAAGAACTTTCTCACTCCTAACACCAAACTAACCATTGCACGTACACACCTTCTCTCCACTTTACTGTATGCCTCTCCGGTACTATCCTTCCTCAATAAAACTGAGCTAAATAAACTCTCTGTTGCCTATAACCATATTGCCAAGTTTGTAACAGGAGTACCTTATCGTACTCATCACTGCCTTAACCTAAAAAAACTTGACTGGTTAGAATTGCCTAATCTTCTCAAACTCACCCAACTTACTGAAGCATTTAAAATAATTAAGGAACCGGACAAAACCCCTTCACTGAATAAACTCTTGACCCCTTACTCCAATCTCAACTGCCTTCGATCTTCAAATAGTGTCCTGGTACAAACCACGAAATCTAATAATTCGGGAGGTGATGCTCTTTATGCCAAGTCTATAGGAAAGCTATGGAATTCCCTTCCTAACAACCTAAGACTTACAACCTCTCCTAGTCATTTCAAAACTAATCTTAAGCTTTTCTTCAAGGCTCATTGGTTATGTCCTTGTTCAAATCCTGACTAATCCAAAAAGTCTCTTAAATATTTCTGTTACTTACATACCATGGAACTGACAAATGTATTTGTATGTATATTTTGTGTCTCTCTATATTTTGTTATTAAGAATTTACCTTGATGTAAAACTTTGTGTTGTTTTCATTGTGGAGCTTTTCTCCCCGGGTCTCTGCTGAAAATGGATATGTATCCAGTTAGACTAACCCGGTAAACAAATGTAAAATAAATAAAATAAATAAAATAAAATAAGGGGGTAACAGAACAACTATCATTTAATCCAGGATAGTTACAGGCATCTAATAAAATCTGCCATCTCAATTCATCCCTATCTAGGTATTCATCTATTACCCACTCTTGTAAGTCCCTACTAACCTGTTCAATGATTAAAACATTTAAATTGTGAGTCTCATATCTTTCAACATGTCTATAAAGTGCATTAGTAGACGTTTTGCTCCTAATATCCAATATATGTTCATATACTCATATCTTAAAATGTCTACTGGTTTTCCCAATGTAAAATGTAAACATTGGTTACATTGGACTAAGTAAACCACATTAGATGTGTTACAAGAAAAGGACCATTTTATATTATATTTCCTATTCCTGATAGTAAAGGTATATATGTTTAATAGTTTTTTGGCATATTTAAGATGTTTATACTTTAAATATTTTATTGGGTCATGTGACATTAATAGGAGGAGTATAAAATGTGTGTGTTTTTTAATTTTGATGTTGTTCTGATTAAGTTTTATTTCAAATGAAAGTGCTTAACAACATGAAAGCTACCTTTTGTATCATACTGTGGACTGGTGGCTTGAAGTTTGCTCTCTGGTTCATTGATCTTGGTTTGGTTCTAAAATCATTGACAGAAACGATATGCCAGAAAATGCAATATCCTTTGGAAAGTCATCTATCCCTGGAAACTACCACATTAATAATACATTCCTAAGAGTTGACCCAATTGTTCAAGATTTGGGAACTTATGTGGACAGTGACTTACCTTTTGACTGACATCTGTCCATTGTCCTTCTATACTACACAGGTTATAAACAAAGAGACTATGTTTAGATCTAGGGATGTCATTCTCAGCCTTTACTAAGCCCTCATTAGGACAGTCATTGAAAATAATGTCCCCTTTGGCATGTATCTCTTTCTCTAGATACATGCAACACCTGGAAGACTCACAGAAATACCTTACTAAAAGGATAAAAAGCCTAAACAGGATGTCTTTAATGGAATGACTCAAAGCCCTGTGAGTATACTCAGTATCCCATAGACTGTTAAGAGGTGTGCTGTGTCTGGCATACAAGGCATTTTGCAACCCATTAATGATGAATTTGCTGCACATCAGCATGTCAATGGGCATCAGCAATACTTGTTCAAGATCTAAACCTCTTCTGCAACATCAGAAGAATGTTTTGGAGGGAAAGGTATATTTCACAGAGAATACTGCTGCAATAGGAACAGACTCCCCATTCACCTAAAGCAAAGTTCATCCCTGTCCATTTTCAACTTTAATTACATCTATGGATGGAAAGCAGAAAATGTCCCTCAGGACTGCCCCTTGTACTATTAATGGACAGAGGCAGCTCCTAAATGCTTTATCCCATGCATGGCTCCCCTCAAATTATCTATGGCATGATCCCACTTTTTCTCATTAGAGGTAATATATAATGATTGACCATGGGACATGTAAGGCCAATCAGCAACCAAATAGGATAGGTTATTTTGAACACAAACAGGAAGTTGGCTAGGCTTAAAATGGCTCACAAGGGCAGCCTTCCTAGTACTTACTTATGAAACTATTAAACCATATGGTCTTTATAATGCAGAAACTGAGTGTGGGAATTTTCAAATGCAAGGATAGCAGTTCTGAAGGAGAGTGACATCTCCATATGTCTTCTTTATGGCAAGATATAATCCATATGGTAGGTGCATGGACTCAAAAAGAATTTATGTAGTATCTGTTGACTCTGGATGATGACTGTCGACTGCTCTTGACACTCAGTGAATATAAAAAGCAAATATTATGGAAAATGTTTAAGGTGCTGATTAGTGACGGACACTAAGTTAGGCAAAGAAGTGATGCATGATGATAACAAGTAATGTGGTCCTTTTTTGAACTATAAGACCATTGGTTTGCCTAAAGGGAGATAGCATTGCTCAGCTCTCCTTGAGAAGGACGTAAATATGTATGCTTGAGTATATTTGTAGTCTGTAGGTACTAGAGCTAAAAGCCTATTAATAGACTTATAAAGTGAATTCCAGCTTAAGGCTGAGTATGATTCTGGGTGGAATTTAACAAAGCCTACACAGACTTTTTTCCCCATGTAGGCATTGTGGCACACTGCTTACATAAAAGTAAGCAAGTTTGCGATCCGGTAAACAGAGCTGAGTGGTGCACATGAGCACACCAACACGGAAGTATCCATGGCATGCAAATCACCTTATAAGCAGGTGAAATGCATGCAAGTGAGGGTGGTAGAGTGATCCAGAAAGCAGATAGGTAGTCCTGCAGATCCCGTGTTGGTGTCTGTAATGCACGTGGAAAGATTCCATGTACAGGAAGTTAAGCAGACAACAGGGTCTGTAAAAATGGAGTTGGAAGGACATAAATAGCATAGCAGACACAAATATGTATAAAACTATCCACCATGTGTCTACAAATGTATGTGCAATATGTTAAAATAATTTTATTATTTTTTTAATGATCTGGATATGTTTGCACAGCTCACCGCAGTGCGCAAAGATGGAGTGATGAAAATATAAAAAAAAAAGAGTTGAAAAACCAAATGTAATAGTATGTGACAGAAATGGATTATTGGACCCTGTGTGGAGTAGCTACAAAGGTGGTATGGTGCTGTTGCTAACAAGGATAGGCGTGGAATAGTGTAGGTTCAACGTTGTGTGCATGGAACCCTATGCAAATGAGTTGGGGTTCCTGAATAGCACAAATGGATATCCATGTCTGCATATCCCTTCCGTGTATACACAGAACCATGTTGATGTCCATAGAAGAGGTGGCTGACATCAACAGGAGTGTGTGTCTGAGGACTTGTAAGCTCATTCGAGCTCAGGGGCACCTGTTTGTCTGGCAAGCTGCTGTGCTCAGTAGGGCGGTGTGTACACTGGCTTTTAAGCTTTGTTTGCCTTTGGGGCACATGTTTCAGTGTCTTTCTTTGGCGAGCCGCCTTGCTGAGTATGCCCTTTTAGGGGCTATGCACAATGACTGCTGAGCTTGGTTTACCTTCTGGCCACTTGTTTCCATGTGTTTGTCTGGTGTACCACAGTGCTGAGTGTATCCAAAAGCCAATGATATATAAATTAGTGATTCACTTAAACTAGAGCTATTAAATGTTTTTAATGATGTACCTAGCAGGTGGAATGCATCATAGGTAACAAATCACACAGCCTAGAGCTAGAGTAGAGCCTAATAAAGGATGCATACACCCTACAATCTAATTTCTTCCCCAAACTCTGCATCAGTGGAGTACATACTTGGAATTTTAACTGAGGGAATGCTAGTGGCTGTTGCAGGCCTACTACATCCATATGTGCTAGATGCTGAAGTCAATGCTGCTGCTGATGCTGCTGACAATAGGCGTAGACTGAGAAGAAGTAAAGTGTTCAGGCCCAGGGAAAACTTCCAGGAGCTGAATGAGCTGGAGATTGTAGAGCACTACAGGGTAGACAGGGGCATACTACAAAAACTTAATGACCTCTGCCACCCTCAGCTCAGACCCAGAGCACCACAGAGGGAAACCCATCCCAGTAGAAAAAAGGTATGTGTAGCTCTAAGGATTCTAGCCACAGATACTTTCCAAAGGCCAGCTGGGGACATGATGGGGATCTCGCAGGAGTTAGCATCCAGGGTACTCCAACAGTTCCTGGATGCCATTCTACCACATGCCAGTGAGCACATTTATTTTCCCATCACCCCTGAGGTGAGGGCCAACAATGTGCAACACTTCTACCATGTAGGACACAACCCTGAGGTACTGGGTGCTATAGACTGCACTCATTTACAAATCAAACCAACACCCGGTGAGCAGGGTAGAATCTGCATCAACCACAAGGGGTATCATTCCATCACCTGTCAGGTCATCTGCAATGCCCAGGGCATTATCATGAATGTGTGTGCTGGCAGCCCTGGCAGTTATCATGAGTCCCATATCTGGCATGCATTGTAGCTGTACCACACATTTGCTAGGGGGTACATCCCACACGGCCATTTACTGGGGGATGCCGGATATGCACTGGAACTTTGGAATATGACACCCATCAGAAATGTAAACACACCCATGGAGGAATGCCATAATGAGGCACACGCACAAACTAGAAACACCATAGAGCATGTGTTTGGGCTGCTGAAGTCATGGTTGTGGTGCCTCAATATATCTGGTGAAGTCCTGCAGTACTCCCCAGCCACATGTGTGCAAATGTTCACATTATGTGCCATGCTGCACAATATGATGCTGTGGAAACAGCTACAGCAGGATCAGCAAAGGGAAGGGACACTCAGCCCTCCACAGCTGCCTAGGTTCCCACAACCACAGCTACAGGAGGACTTGGAGGAGGAACCCCTTGAGGATGTCACTGTAGGCAAATGTAGGTATCCCCAGTATGCCATGGCCTTGCCAAGAGACAATGCATAGCACATGCACTGACAACCTAGGGCCCTAGGGACTGACACCTTATTCCAACTTGCATGCATATAGTAAAAGATGATTCCATCTAGTCCACACAACCTGTTACTAACCTTGTATTGGCTGAATTCTGCATGCATCAGATAGAGTTAGCCCCAAACTACAGGTCTGTCAACTGCTGCATTCACAAGGTAAGTCACTCAGCTATACACCACTTGTAAGGGGTAGTAGAATATGGTAGCATATGTCTGGATCCGCCACATGTATGCAAGGGAATATAGTGAGCTACTGGGATACTTGGAGAGATGTAACAGCCACTTGGGACAACAGATACTCCGTCCAATACTATGTGCTTCATAATATTCACTAGGCCACATGACTAGAAAATCCACTACATTACTCAAGAGAGAGGGCAAACAGTGGGGTCACGGGAAAGTCACACAACTGTCTATGCCATCAGATCACAGGCTGGTTGCCCCCACCCCCAACACATAATTGTTCCCATACAACTGCTGTAACAGTAAGTCTGCAATGATGACATACAACCTGGCCACACATTGTATGTTTCAAATAAAGCAGGGGTGACAATGTATGTCTGTATGCTGTTAATTGTGTGAGGAATGACACCTCTTTAGCTGGCAGGTGGTGTGGCTCACTGGGCTACAGACATCAGCATGGGTGATGGTGTTGATGGTTTCAATCTGGCAGCATCCACATCTTTTGCATATGAGGTACTCGTATGGTGGTATTCCCACAGACTGTCATGCTCCTCAATCTGTTACTGCAAGAAAGCTGGACAAAGTCAAAGAGAATGGGGGACAAAGAGGCAAAATTACAGACAGACATTGCATGTGCTCTGAGTAACCTAGAAGCTGCCTAGTATAACAGTGGGTTGCAAAATAACATAATAACTGCAGGTTGTAAAGGCTGTCACTTAAATTTGTCAGTAGTTAGTATAATTCAGTGACTGAATTATACAATATTTTACCAGAATACCACAAATATATGAGGAACAGACCAGACATATGAGGTGAAATGCTGGACATTCTGGAAAAAACAAGTACAGTGAGAGGTATGTAGACTGTCACCCTGTGTATGGAATTGCATTACAGCACACAGCCAGGGAATGCCTTGGACAATTTCAGGTAAGTATTGTACTGTGAAAACAGGTGCAGCAGCCAATGTCTGCACCACACAAAATCCTGGACTGGAGTACAGGTAGCTCTGGCCTTGAGTCACCTTTTAAGTACTGATAGTCCCACTAGGCATGCTCCTACATTTATCTAAATTGAGCATACGTCTGTTGCTGCTTCATCACAAAGAACTGCTATGTGGAAATACATCTGTACATACAGCTATGTATGCATATTTGTCTGTCCCTACCCCCTCTCACATATGAATAGTGTATCTATTGGTACGGTACACATATACATATTATATTGATGTATATCATAGCTATATACATTACAATGATACATAGACTCTCCACATACTTCTACTTAACACATTTACATAATGTACACACACAGCAACATTTAAAGACACATCCCTGTTATACACATTTATATATCTAGCTATCTATATCTATATATATATATATATATATATATATATATATATAGAGAGAGAGAGAGAGATAGGTATATCTATATGTGGGGATATATGAATGTCCCCATATACGCTCAGAATGCTGAGGTTATCTGCACTTACTCATCACCACAGTTGTCCGAAGAAACCAGACCAAGGCCACAATAGTATATAATCCACTCACCCACAGACCTCTGTGCCTGCAGAATGTCACCTTGTAGCCAGACACAGGTGAAGAGATATTGTAATGTACAATGTTTTCAATGCATGCCTTGGACAGGCCATATTGTCCCAGGCTACATGTTTGCCTATCTAACTGCAAGCAGCCACATATGCCCATACTGGTAACTGTACGCACATAGCAAGGCTATTAACAGGTATCCCACTCCTAGGCCACTATATGCAATAACAGTGCCAAGCAATATCACTCTGCAGGCCACACATGCTATTTAATGCAAAGTTAATTTGGATACTTCACAAGTACTGTGCCTGCAATCACATGTAAAACAGACTCCTGGAATAGAAACAGTACTGAGAGCTCTATCATGTAATAGTAGATAGGTAGGGGGTCTAATCTTACAGTAGTCAACTCTGTGTGTGTAAATATACCCCCTTGCAGCACTAAAAACATACCCATATGGGCTATCTCCATGCAATGGTTATGCATTTTATTGCCCTGTGACTAGCTGCTGGCCTCTACATTGCCCTCCTTTACAAGGCCTGCTGATGTCATCCACCTTAAGAATGCTGGCAGACAGTGTAATATCAGATAAACTCTGTGGCACAAATGATGAATACTGCAAGCTATAATTTGTAATAGTAGATAGGTATGGGTTCCAATCTCAGAACAACCAACTGTGTGTGTGTGTGTGTGTGTGTGTGTGTGTGTGTGTGTGTGTGTGTGTGTGTGTGTGTGTGTGTGTGTGTGTGTGTGTGTAAATATATCCCCTTTCTGCAGTAAGGACTGGCCCATATGGATTATCTCCATGCAACGGTTATGGATTTTATGGCCTTGAATTGCCCTCCTCTACATAATAACTGTCTGCCACCTGTCTGACTTGAACACAGGATATTTGCAGATGTGTCAACTCCATCACCACACTGTCTAGATTTGTACATTCAGAAAACCCAGGTGATGCATACTAAGGGTAGCAGACCTTAACACAAAGTATGACTAGATGAGTATGGTGACTGCCCCCATTGTCCTTGATAGACTGTTCTACACATATGCACCTAGGGAGGCATACATGTATACTGCCATACCTTGCTGGTATCATATTTCTGCTGTGCTGCCATGCTATCTTGTGCTGCTGTATTGCCACCATGTGTCCATATTGTATTCCCCCAGACTCCTGGAATCGAAATATACACAGGTCCATGAGACACATCTCATCCTGTAACACTGCCTTCAGTACCACATCATACAACATAAGGTACACAAAGTTTGGTGCGTAGTCATGACACATGTCAGCACAGTATCTATTGTGGACCACAACAAGTGGTATGGCAAAACAATGCTGCATTACACACGTACATGTCAAGTGATATAGTTACCCTCTTCATCAAACAGATAGCTTCATTTCCCTGCATTGACAGCAAGGATGACAGGGATGTGGCACAGGTATCATCACATGCATAGGGAGTGGTGTGGGGGTGCTGGAGGCCTAGGCTGTGCCAAGCAGTTGACAGTATGTGTGAGAGTCAGGAAGGGATTCTGATAAATGGGCTATGGGGAGGTGACATGTGTGTCTGTAGTTGTCTTCACATGACAGTGGTGTTTGAGTGTGTGGGTGTACACATTCAAGCCCAGTGCTAGCCCTTCATGTGTGTATGTCAGACAGCTGTGGACCGTACATGGTAGAGTGGACAGTTCACCATCTACAGCCATGAACATAGGAAATGGCTCTGAAATGAGTTGCATTGGCACCACCATGCCCAGTGTCAAATGCAGTGCTAGTTCCTGATAGTGATTGCTGTTTGCTGGGTCTGTTTCCCCCTCGGGACAACCCAGGACCACATGTCCATGGCCTGCCACATCACGTTGTGGACAGCACACTTCCCTCTGTAGCACTGAAGGTACTGCCACTACAGGAGTGTGACTTTGCATGGCCACATGGACTCTCAGTGGTTGGTGTTGCTGACCTATGTCATTGGGTCTGACACTCAAGTCCTGCCAGACATTCCAGCACAAACAATGGATAGCCCAAGACAGATACTGTCTCAGGCCAGTGTCTGTCCACTGCATCAGTGAACCATGCCATGGTGTCCCAATGAGGTGGAAGCAGTCATGGATGTCAGACTGTGCTGCTTCCATAACCCTAAGCATATGTCTGGTGTTCCATTCAAAACATGCCTGTGCCTCCATAACAGCCTGAAACATACATTGAGGGACTCGAGATGTGATACCTGCAACAGGTGGTGGACAAACAGCAGACCTCCTATAAGCATCCCTGTCAATCCACCTGTGTGGGACATTGCTAGCTCTGTGCCAGCCTCTACATTCACTGGTGCCATAGTTGTCACATTTCCCTGTTGAATGTCTCCACCGTCTGACTGTCCAATATCTGTGGCCTCTGAGGACTGGGTATGTGTGAGCATACTGACTGTGTGTGGAGACAATGAGGGCAGAAGAGGGATGCCAAACTCTGGGACAAATTCAGCCACTGACATCCCCACCTGTGCCTCACTATGGCCACCATCATCATCAGAGACCGATGAGACACTGACATCAGGTTGTGAGGGGGACAGAATCCAACCTCCCCCAGTCATCTGTGCAAACCAAGACAAAAACAGTGCATTACAACCTGTACTTCTATGTATGGTACTCCACACAGACTCATACAAATGAGTATCCACGCCTGCAGTACCAGTCTCACATCTACTCATCTATGCTCCCATGCACAACAGACAACCTCACACAAACATTCACATACAAGTCAAAGCCTTAATAGCATGCACTTCAATACATCCAGTTACAGTTTCCAGTAATATTTACCTGTACAATATGCAATATGACAAGATACTTGAAAGAACTACGAATAAAACCTAGTGCACCTATCTTGATAATGATATGCCAATACTAGTGTCAATGCCACAGGTATGTAACATCTACCTTTTGTGTTTGAACAGGCATCTTGGATTACCTTCCTCATGTTTACCAGGCTGCATAGACACTCACAACTATAACTGCAAACATATTAATATTCATTCAAATACACTCCTGTAATTACCCAGTCTCTGAACTGTAGTCAACTGTTCCAGAATGTTGCATAGAAATATTGTAATCTGGCTAAGCACAACATTTGTACATAGGGCAATATGGAAGCCCTTAACTTTCAAAGGATATGTATGATCCATAAAACAGTAGCATGCTTGCCAGGTACAGGACCATGGACTTGGGCAACTCCTGATGGCTCTATGAAAGGGTGAGGGAGAGGCATTGTCAGCACCACCATAACGTGCAATACTACAGTATAATATGTGCATATATCTAGCTGTATTGCTGAGATTCAGACTATATTTGCACAAATGAGCTTAAACTCCAACACTCCACGTAATGCAGATAGACCTGACACCCATGTACAAGTATATACAGTCTGCCACTATGATTGCTACAGTATTACATTGGTGAGCACAGTAAGCCTACCTGGACGCTCTTCTGTTGTGGAGATTGGGGCACTCACCTCCACGATGTATGGTGTGATGGATGTCTGGAAGCTGTCATGTGTTCCTAGGTTCACCAAGTATTCCTCAGTGGCCAAGAGCAGTTGTTCTGTTGCAGGGCCTCCACCTGTGGCAGCACAATCCCTGGTAACATCAGCTGCCCTTTGTCGTGCAGCATTCAGCATGTCTGTGTCCCGGTATCAGACCTGTTCATAGGTCCTGTCCTGTTGGCCAATCTGATTGACAGCATGTGCAAGGCCTGCCTACAATGCTGCCCACAGTTTCCTATTATGCATCCCCTGGACAACAAGATCTGATGATGCTTTCTCAGTTTATCCACTATTATGTCATTCTCCACATCTGAGAAGTGGGATGTGTTTTGTGGTACATGGTTCTTGAAAGACAACAAAAGGGGAACACACTACAATACCAAATATGTGGATGTCCGCTATGTACAGATCCAGAGCACCTGTAATGGCCTGCACTATCCACTGATCCCACACACATCATTCCCACACTCTGGTAACACACTATGTGTGTGAATCCCAGCAAGAGAGTAGCAATACTGGGGTATGTCCCTGTGTGTCATGACAGATTCTGCTGTATGTTCCTACACCCAGCACTGTAGTCTACTGTGGTGTGTCCCCTATGATCAAACTGCCACTAATATGTCATACAGCCACTGCCAGCTAAATAGTTCTGTGCTATTACAACCACTATATGGGGAGAGTCCAGCAACACCAGTATGCTACATTGACAGACAACAATGCAAAGCTGCTTTAGTATATGTTCCTTGTAGGCATTATACATCTCAAATATAAAGTTGTTTGCAGAATATCAAGATGTTTGCCTCATAGGTTTGGTCAATTTCATACAAACTTATGGATGTCTGACATATGGTTGGCCAATCATTGATGGTTGCTGTCAGAAAAAAAAGGCAGACATCTCAGTTACAGACCTCATAAATTTCAGAATCCAGTTATAGTACTGTAATATCTGTTATTCTATACACCTTCTTACTTTGTACAAGAAATATATATATAAACAGTGTCCCTCATTCTGGGCCTTTGTCCCTCCATTAATTATGGCTTTGACCAAATATCGTGCTGTAAGAGGTTGGCAGATATGTTAGGCATAGCTCTCATCCAAACAGGGACAAATGTCAACAGAATCAGGGACATACCCAGAGTACATCAAAGACATTCAGGGACACTTTTAAAATTTTAAAACTATTTATGTGAGACATTGACAGAATGGGAAGACGTGTATTACTGTACATCATTTGATGTTACAGGTGTGTTCACCCTTAGTTATTGTCACTATGTATTGTTACTATGTATTATGTGTAATTTACTTGCTTTCCTATAACAGCCATCCATTGTAGAAGAGAGTAAGAGGGACAGAGCTAAGATGTGGGTGAAACTCAGGGACAGTTGAGAGGCATGCCTGTAGGTGTAGGACAGCAGAGTATCAATGACATGTCATTACCATAGATCTAAGACTGCTTTATTGCTATAATCTATTCTGCATACCTTCATCCTCCTATCTGCATCCCATTTTAGGAATAAATCATTCACATATCTGGTGGACTGCAGTACCCCTATGTTGAACTTTGCTTCTGGTACTCCTATGTAAATACTCTGTGTGATTTAAGTGTCATACAGACTTGTTCCCATAACCAGCTGCTTGCCTTTTTAAGGTACTGCTCATTAGCAGGTAATTGCCTCTGCTCCAATCTGTGGCTTTAATATGCTCATTGCAGCCAGACCAGTCAAATTGCACTATCATTAGCCAATGACATGCCAGCACATTGCAATCCCATAACTGTCAACTGTAGAGATTTATGCAGTATGTCCACAGTTTTTGCCTCATATGTGTGTCAGTGTCTCATGACATTGTGGTCATCTGGCATTTCACTGGCAAATATTATGGGTTGAGTTGAGTAATGAAAGACACATATTTGACGTCATAACCATGAATATATGCATGCTAATGCAATAGCTATTATCTATCAACTTACTATCTTTGCAGAAGCAAACTGTAAAACATGTCCCTATTTATTGGCCTGTGTCCCCTCATTAGGTACAGCTGTGTCCAGATTCCTTGTTATAGGGGGTGTGAGTTATGGTAAGTGTGCAGCAGTTACCTATATATACAGGTGTGTGTGTGCTATATGGAAAACATAGGGGGAATGTGAACACTCTTGAGAGCAAAAAGCTGTATGTGTAACTGTGGCAGCTCAATTGGCCCTGTAATTATGGCAGAGCTAGGGTAAGGATACCCTTTAAAGTCCAACTGAGGCATGTGATTAAGGTATGTCTGTTATTTAACAATGGCACTAACAGAGTAGTGGGCGATATATACTTATGCTATACAGATATGTGCAGTTGTGTGTCCCTTCCTGCAGGACTTTGACTTACAAAACAGGACAGCAGTTCATTAATTAGCAGTAAGCTGTGGGGATAGGGATTGCATGACTCAGACATTGCTTTTTGTCTTCACAATAATATAATTGAACTGCAACACAAAACTAGATTTGAACCCAGGACTGTGTGTAACAAACTGTACTGTATGGAAGACATTTAACAGACTGAGCTACTGGATCACTGCTGCAGCAGCTGTATTTGCAAGGTATATGTGCATACATACAGGCTGTGGCATAGCTTTCTATGGCTGAATTTCTGCACCAGGGTTCTAGTTTAACATGTAGTTAGCTATTGATGCCTTACAGGTGTGTTTTCACATGTTGCTGATATAAGGGCACTTTTACCAACTATCACAGGCCTCTGTCTAGTGGTGTATTACTGCACCAGAGTCCAGGGTACACTCCCATTTTCCCAGTACTCTTTATTCCAGTTTGAGACCTGCCTAATCACTCTAGGTGGCAATCAATATGTTTTGCTGAAAACAGCTGTTTTGATTAAGAGCTGGGTGGTGTGGTGGATTAATGCAGTGTCATGTAGACGTGGGGACTTGGGTTCAAAAAATGGCAGTGTATTTATTTTGTACATCACTGCATTTAATCATTAAAAGCTCATTTAAGCTCAGATAAGCAAAGTGGTATGATGTGTTGCTTCACATAGCTCCACACAAATCTGCACTAAAAATATAAAGAAAAGAAAAAGGAGTTGATAATAAAGTGGTGAAATGGGAGAAAGTAGGGGGAAAACATAGTGAAAGACAGGTGGAGATGTGCAGGAAGGGTGTAAGAAAGAAACATAGCTATCCACTTCTTGTACAGCAACATCTGTGCATTTTGACTGATTTTGTAAATGAATTCCGACTCTCAAACCCTAGAGGACAACATAACTGCATTGTCAAGCCAATTAGACCAAATTAGTGGTGTCCAGTGGACATGTGTGCGAAATGGACAGCTATGTATGGGGCAATATTTTTTTGGGACAGATGCTGTTTTATTTCTTTTTTAAATGTGAAAGTAGAATGTAGTGGAAAGGACATAGGTACATTTGGGGAGGTAAGTTGGGTGGGAGAGGATGCATTTACAGACAGACAAGATAGCAGACAGTGATGGTGTGTGACACATAAGGGGAGTAAATACCTTGGATGAGGAGGGTGTCATGAAATTCCCTCACACATGCCTCCAAACAGCAGCAGCATGACTCATGCCCCCCATGGGACTGTTGACACTGCTCCTTCACTGTCCTGAGGGTGGCTGTGCTGGAGGCTGGGCACTAGGGAAAGCCTGCCCCACCAGGTCAGCCAGTGTGCTCTTAATCTGGTGCAGGTGGCATTCTTAGCTCTGGTGAACATTCCTGAGCACCATGACCAGCAGTTGATCCTGGGTAACTGCAGCCCCTCCACCACTGCTTCAAGGGGGAGGCCAGGCCCAGTCCCCTGAGGCAATTACATCCAATGCCAAAGGTGGTGCAGGAGCAGCAGAGGGTGCACCACTGGCCTGGGCCCCAGGTGTACTAGGACCTGGTGCCATGGCCTGTTGAGGCAATGTAGGTGGATCAACCAGAACCAGCTTACCCTGGCATACTGTGGTAATGAAGGTATAGCAATAAGTATAGGTTAGTAATGAATAAAACATTATTAGTAATTACAGCATTCTAGAACATTGGAATAACCCATTTACATATCAATGCATATTATGTGAAACACAACAATAAATAACAGAATAGTCAGCATGTTACCAGCACGCCAGTAACAGTTACAGCATAAGGCCAGCAACAGATGTACTTTTGAAAAGTATGTTATTAAGCAACCATTAAAATACATAACAATAATAAAACACATGACACAAAACACAGTTAATGTAACAACATATGTTAATAGTAAACCCTAACCAATGAATAACAATAATAAATAAATGAAGATAAGGGGTGGGGGGATAGAGAAAAGCAGTCCATTAGTAACATTGCAGCTTATTTCCTTGACAACAGTACTACTATCTACTATATGTGTCTTTATTTTCTTTATGTGTACAGTGGCTACAAGTATCCTATAGTTGATGTAGCACGTACATACCTTTCAAGCTATTTACATGGGACACTATGGGCCAAGCAGTAACAACTGTGAGTACACACCTACACAAAACACCTGCACATCAGGTGGACCTATATAACTACCAAAGTGTTCTGCTGGCTGATATGTTGATACTTTGCAATCTAGGTACTAATTTCCATGATAATCCTGTAACAGGCAGTTTACACACTATTAATTACATACCATGAAATCATTACACTTGAGAGACATGTCTTTCTAGGGTACTGACACTACACAGCAGTCATGCTTGGTTGGCAGGCACAGGAATAAAATGCAGTAGCAGTGATTGCAGAGGACTTCTGCATGAAATGTATTAATTGACTATAGCAATTTTTAATGCACTCCAGGCATACAGTCATACTAGGATTACACATATGATTTCTGACTTCATATTGCTGAATTTTCACATTGTTCTTAATGATTTTAACAGTCTGTGACATCTAAACACCCAATTATCTACTCATAATATGGCCTACCTCACTCATTTACCTGTAGTTCCTGTGGATAGAGAATCTGTAAGCATTGCATGACTGCTACTGTAATATGTAGTACTACATAGCACTGGATTCAAACCCTGGTCCGTGTGTGGCAAAATGCATTATATACAAGTCATTTAACAAACTGAGCTACTGAGTCACTGCTGGTTACTGAATGATTGATATTTGCCTAGAGCTTACTTGGAACCAAAATATGACATGGTAGTACTACAACAGTGTTATACTAGACTGCAGTGACAGTAGAACACAGATGCATGAAATACAAGCATAACACAGAGAGGAGTTAAGCTATATATCAATATAAAAATACTGGTGTACACAGTTTACTGTTAGTGGTTTGAAATATTTGTGAAGTCAACTAACAATATCAGCTCATGGAGTGGACTACCTCACCCATATACCTTTATTACCTGATGTCTGTGAATGATAGAGCATTATGTGAAATATGTTGGCCTAGAGATAGCCTTGAACAGTACTATATGAGTTAATCAATACAATTTGCATCCATTGGATTTGCATTCTACAGCTGTGACAGTGGTATACTTGACTGCAGTACCTTACCTTACAGCCTGAATGCATACAGCTCTACTGCAATGGTTACAGCATGACAGTCCTGATGTACACCATTTTCCTTGGTGTTATTGATATTGTTTCACGTTTTATTGCACAGCAGTTGGCATTATTCATCTATTGCAATACAGCTCTAATTCCACATGTATTGCACTACAGACTTTATTGTATATACTTTAATGCAGTTACTGGTATTGCTTCATGTTTTTATTGCACAACAGTTAGCATTATTCATGTATTGCAATACAGCTCTAATTCCATATTTATGGCACTACAAACTTTATTGTATATACTTTAATGCAGTTACTGGTATTGTTTCATGTTTTATTGCACAACAGTTGGCATTATTCATGTATTGCAATACAGCTCTAATTCCACAGTTATTGCACAGCAGACTTTATTGTATATACTTTAATGCCATTACTGGTATTGTTTCATGTTTTTATTGCACTATAGTTGGCATTATTCATTTTTTGCAATAAAGATGTAATTCCACATTTATGGCACTACAACCTTTACTGTATATACTTTAATGCAGTTAATACTTTACTCTTTCTTGCTTATTTCTCTACAGTTATCATAATATATCTGTGCTCACCACACTCATGGTGCAGCCTGGTGAAGTGCCCAGCATGGCACTCAACACTGAAAGCCCTCTCAGCCGCAGCTGTTGGGAGAGAAGCACACCATTATGCATACCAGATTTACAGACATTCAGATTACATATTGTTAAAAAAGAGGTAAAATTACTTACATACTTGTGAGACATTCCCTGCCCAGGCTTCTTGGACCCAGGTGTCCAAGATTCCCCTCTTTAATCATTTCAGTTCATCATGGTGGTAAAGACACTGCTCACCTGTGCAGGGGATGCCAGTAACACTGGTGAGTTCTCTGGCCAGCCAGTTCCAGGCCTCCGCCTTACATTCCAAGCTCTGGAAACCTCCCTGCAGCAGCTGGTCATCATTATTTTTTTTAACTAGTAGGCCAGCAATGACCCTGGACTCCAGAATGCCCCAACACTGTACTCAAAAGTGCGTACCTTCACACCAGCTATAGTAACTGTCAGAGAAAAAACTCCAAGGGATTTTGCTGCATTCATTTTATTTATTTATTTTACATTTGTTTACCGGGCTAGTCTGAATGGATACATGTCCATTTTCAGCGGACGCCCGAGGAGAAAAGCTCCACATAGACAAGCATACATAGATTACATAAGAAGATAGATAACATTAGAAAATATAAAAACAAAATGATTATGTACAATGGTTTAGTAGTGTTCCCTAGTAGGGTCTCAGAATTCTCATGGGAAGACATAATTAAAAGCAAGAGATGCCAGATTAGATGCAGAGCTTGGTGACATCAGGGTTGTTACATGAGCAAAGCCAGTTCAGTTTGAGATACTATTTGAGGCTTTTTTTGAAGAGACTTTTGGAGGATTGTAGGGTGATATAGTTTGGCAATGAATTTCAGGTTTGGCCAACAAAGTTGACAAACAAGGATTCACCAGCGGAGTTATTAGCTCTGTGAGTTTGGATCAGTAGTTTGTCGGCTGACCGTAGGGAATCACAGGTTGCTATATGGTTTAATAATATTTATAAGTGAGGGGGTATCCTCAGGGTTTTACAGAATTTAGAGTGCTATTAAGAGTTGGTTGAATTGAATTAAGCTGGGTAGTTCTAGGCACTCCAGTTGTTTCAGTTTCTGGCTGTGATGGGTTCTATAGGTGGAGCCAGTTGCGAATCTGGCAATATGGTTGTAGCTATAGGACAGCTTACCTAGTTCAGATTTGTTGAGGTTTGAGAGTACAGGTGAGGCATATAAAAGTGTGGAGAGTAGGTGTGACCGGGAGATTGCAGTCCTAGTCAGTGGGGTAAAAAAAGTCTTGTTTCTATACAGTGATTCAAGTTTCTTATTTATGGTCTGCATGGTTTTGTTGACCTGTTGGTCAAATTTGAGATTATTGTCTATGATAAACCCTAGATGTTTGGTATGTTGATCAGGGGAGATAGTGGTACCATTGTTGAACATGACAGATAATGAAAGTGTGGTAGATCTACTAATGGGGGTGAAGAGTAGAAGTTTAGTTTTATTGGGGTTCAGCAGTAAATGTTAGTTGGTGAGCCAGTTCTCAATGGTGCTAAATGTATTTTGGGTTAGAATTTGCAGTTCAGATGGGGAGGTGGCTGAGCAGATCAGAGTGGAATCATCTGCATATTGAATACAGGTAGCTTTAGGGATAGCAATATGAAGATTGTTGATAAAAATAGAGAAGAGTAGTGGACCTAATATGGAGCCTTGAGGGACATCTGTTGTCTACAAGTCAGGTATGACTGGAACCACTGGATTGCATGCTTATTGAGGGAAATAGATTTTAGAGAAAGAATGAGAAGTTCATGGTTGACCATGTCAAAAGCTTTTGATAGGTCAAGAGAGAGGCGGAGGATAGCCTATTGTCATTCCTGTTTTGGTTTATAGCGTTAGTGAAGGAAAAGAGGACTGAGGTGGTGCTGTGGTTTGGCCTGAAACCATTCTGGGAGTTGGATAGTAAGTTATTCTGTGTAAGGTATTGCATTAGTTGCTTGTGTACACATTTCTCCATTATTTTGGCTAGTGGGGAAAGAATGGCAATGGGTCTGTAGTTGGATATGTCTGTAGAACTACCACCTTTATGGAGTGGGATGACATGGGATATTTTCCAGAAGGAAGGGATAGTGCTTTTGGATAAGGTTCTGTTGATAAGGGTAGATATGGGATATGCAATGGCATCTGCAGCTATTTGTAGGTACTCTGCAGGGAGGAGGTCAGCAGCGAGGGTAGTAGGTTTTCATTTTTTATGAGTGTTTTGATAAAACTAGTGGATATCAGTTGGAAGTTAAATTGGGGATGATTAGTGGGTAGATTAGGGGTGTGGTTTAAATTTGTGTGGGTTCGTTGGTTTGCTAGCGATTGGATAGTTAAGTTATTATAGGCATCAGCTATGGTCTCTGGGGAATTATGGGTGTGGTTAGCTGGGGTTGAAGTGGTAGAATAACCTGGATGAAGTAGTTTATTTAAGCCTGCCCAGAACTTTTGAGTGTTGTTTTGGTGTTTTTGTAGGAGATTTTTGTAGACGCTTTTTTTATCTAGTAAAATAGATTTTTAGTATCATTTCTGAGTTGATGATATTTTAGATGGTCAAGTAGGGCTTTAGTTGTTTTCCAGCTGGCCCAGACACTGTTTCTAGTTTTGATTTTAGATTTTAGATTTGAATTATTCCCACCTATTGAGCTTAACATAGGCTGTTTTCCCATCCGTACACATCACTGGAGAACATTAAAAAATGTGACACATCACTTAGCACTACGGAAACCAGAACAGCTGAGTTGAGAAGTGTGAAAACTCAAAGAACTGTAGTCTTTGTGGAGTTTAGCAGTGCACAAACCAGCCAAGCAGAGCTGAGCAGCGCATAAACATTGGCAGACGTTAATATGTTTATGCTAGCGAATATAAGTAAACAATTAATAGGAAAGCAGCAAGCCACCAAAGACCATCCAAGCTCCTCTTATCTAAACGTAGGTTTATTAAACAGACAAAACACAACCAACATTTTCGCTACTTGACAAAACAGTAGCTTCTTCAGAGATACAGTACAAAGAAGCGCCACAATTTTTAAAATGCTTGTTAAGAAACGCCCTCTACTTACATCACTCTTTACCTTAAAGGGGCGATATTATCATTCAAACATTAAAAGCGTCTTCCTACTTTATATTACAACAGACAAGATTATAACTTACAAAACAATTACAAGCATGTTTAAAATATTTACAAGACATATATTTGTAATTAAAAAATATATATGAGTGTTTGTGTTAACTAAAACGTTCTGTACTCTCATATTCAAAAGTAATGTGTGCATTTTACGCACAAAAGTAATTGTAATTATGTGCGCCTTACTTCAAACTATCAAATTTAAAATATGAGATAAGAGCAAAAGTATTACTCCATAAACACCACTCCTAGTGTTAAAAATTAAAAATTAAAAATATGTTATATTAAAAGTGTTAAAAATGTTGTGAAAAAGTCAACACGTCAAAACAGTCTAATCAATACAAAAATGTGTATTACAGGTCCGAACTTGGTATGGAATGTGACAAGAAACTTGGTATTTTAGATTATCTCTTGTAAACTACCTCTTGTAATTTCTCATGTAATATGTTTATGCGATGCTTAGCAGGTCTAAGCAGAGTTGAGCAGAGAGCAGCAGAGCACAGCAAGGTCATATTTTAAAATAGTCTACATGATATGTCTATCAAAATTAAATGCATATTTTCCCTTCCATGTATTCAAACAATGGACCCACTGCACATGGAGCTGTAACTCTACCCATTAAGCTACATGGATATTAAAACATTTGGTATACCTTCACATTTTCCACTCAGCTACCTATAAGCTACCTGAGCACAGCACTATACCATGCAAATATGCTGAGATACACTTACCCTAATAAATAATTAAATATATCCAGTTTCTGTTTTTAGATGTCTGGCACATGTCTGCTATCTTATCTGTGAGTGCCACTTAACAGTGCTGTGCTCCATGCTGCACTCCACAAACATGCTTTTTTTTTAAATATATATATAAATTAAAATAAAACAAAAGGACAATCCAGGAATCTCTTACTCATCTGCGGACATGGGTAGTACTACACCTCTCTCTACACTGATTCAATAACCATGATTCTTGGCTCACCCTCGGCAATGTGCCATCATTAATATGCATGGTGCACTGGTGAGGGGGAACCATGTACATGAACACTGTAACATTCTGTATAGTCTCTACATGGTGTCTACATGGATTTTATTAAATCCTAGGGTCTGTTTACTGCCATACATCCTTTAGGAATGAAAACATGAGTAGCTGTCTATGAAGTGTGGAGATGGCAAGCGTATTATTGTAGATGAGATATAAGCCAATGAAAAGAAATATGTTGATCCATCCAGATTGCTAAAATCTTAAAATATAGTGATATATATGGGGCAGAACAATTGATACAATCTGCAATAAAGTGTTGGTTATATTCAACAGAATTTGTCTAGCTCACTTGTAGATTAATTTGTTCCTTAATTAAATTTGAAAGGGAAGTCATTTTGCAAGTGGATATTTTAAGAATCTATGAATGGCTCACTCATCAGTGTATCATGTGAGGTGGGGTAATGAAAGTCTGTTGTGGATCTGTTAACACTCAGGGAAAAGGGACATATATGTCCATAAGTACTTATTTGGCCATTACCTTTTAAGGATCTTTAGAAACTTAGCCATACATTTCCTTGAAGTTTTTAGCCTTTATATTTAAAGGACAAATAACTGAGAGATGAGACAGACATTTGCATGTTGCCCCTATCCATGAGGGACAAGGGTGCTAAACCAGGGATAAATTTAGAGCTACCCATTTATTTGTCAATATTACATTGGAATAATGTAGAAGTGCTTTGTCTTATGTGGAGAGGAGTATGATTCCAAACATGTAGTATTCTCTGTGACAAACACACACACACACACACACACACACACACACACACACACATATATATATATATATATATATATATATATATATATATATATATATATATATATATATATCCCTCCAACATGTTCTATTTTATTTATGTAGCAAAATCAATTTAGATCTAGTGAGTGGGTTTGTATGCCCCCACTCTGCTTTTAAGCGAGTAGTAGGCTCTAACAGGATAGTGTCTGTTGAGGCTTTGTATGAAAGGCAGATATCATCCCCTCAGTAGTTTGTGTGATGCTGAGATGTGAGATGAGTCTTTGAGATAATCTGCATAGAGTTTTACAATTTAGGCCTATGATTTTTGTAGTGGAAAAAAAACATTGTGGGCATCTGACTTGTGACACATGTTTGGACAAAAACATAGTGTAGGAGGCATTGTACTCAATGATCATTCTGATGAATGTGGAATACAGCGGAATGATCACATCTCTAGACCTGGACACCATATTCTAAGAAATAACCTGTTCAGTGAAAAACTACTTTCTAACCATAGTGGATACTTGTTGATCAAAAGGCATTTCATTGTCTGCAGAGGTTCCCAGGTCCCTAACTACTGGATCAGTTTTCAGGTGAGTATTTTCAATGTGATAGTTACAAGCAACTTCTTATTTACTAAAGGATACTATTATATATTTTTTGGCATTTAGTTTTAGTACAGTTTTCTTGACACCAGTTATTCATTTTGTAAAGGCTCTCTTGGAGGATTATGGTGTCCTCTGGGGAGCATATGATTGCACCAAGTTTACTGCTATCTGCAAACTCGGTCAGCCATAAACTCTTAATTAAATGCCAAAAAGGAGTGGCCTAAGGAGTGAATCCCTGGGGCCCACCACTAGTGGCACATCTTTTGGAAGAGGTAAAGCAGCCTACTCTAATGTCTTGGGGTCTACTTGTGAACCAGTCTGCTTTCCAGTGAGTTGCACAGTGATTATAATTTAGCTGGGATAATTTATCTATGATGCCTGAGTGTCAGATGGTGTGAAACTCCTTTGTGAGACCTAGATATATACTGCATGCAGACTTGCTGTCATCCATTGTTTCAATAACCTTCTTGAAGAAGTCATTCAGATTAAATAAGCACAATCTACTCTTAATAAATCCAGACTGGCTTGGATTGACATCCTGTAGGTTCTCTATGTCTTTATTTATTAATTTCATAGGGATTCTTTCCATAGCCTTACAGATGAGGCTGGTCAGACTGATGGGTTTATAATTTCTAGGGTCCTTTGTCACCACATTTTGTGTAGGTTTAACAGCTGCTGTCCTCCATTTGTTCAGCACAAAACATATTTAAAGGCTGACGTTGAATAGCCTCCACATGGGGTCTTAAAGGACCTGTTTCAGGCTGGCCAGTAAGCAGCCTGGTATGTCATCTGGCTCCACAGAAAAAGATCTCTTTGCCTTGGATAGTGCCTTTGGGACTTTCTCATGGGAGATTTGATGGGCAATGTAGATACAAGCATGAGATCTGGGAATGTGGGGGGGGGGGTTGACGTAAGAGCTGAATGCATCCACTGTTAGAGTGGCTATACCCACTGGGTCAGAGTATAGGATATAATTTTCTTTTAGCTCTGCACAGTGTTAGGCATTGTTTCTAAGGTCTGTAATATAGTTAAAGAAAATCTTATGGTTGTCCTTTGTCTGTGTGGCAATTTTTACCTCATATCTGTCTTTGGTTAATTTGGTCAAGGTCTGAAGCCCCCTGGAAGGTTTAGCAAGAACATTTCTTTGCATCTTAAGAGTTACATTTATTTTTATGTGTTATTATTTATTTATTCATTGCTTTTATATTTGAGTTCTACCATAGGGGTATATTTTTGAATTTGGCTTTATATTTACTTTGGAAAAGAACAGCTGTATCTATGCAGCTATACATGTGTGCATAGAATTTGGCACCAAATAACTCCTCAAGAGCAGTGTGGGTCATCATGTTGGAATGGGAAGCTGGATTTTGCCATGGTCTCACCCATTTTCACTGAATTAGCTTTATCATAGTCTCTGAATACCAAGGTATCGGAGGATGCTTCTAGCTTTAGTCCTAAGGAGAAAGCAACTGATCTGTGGTCCAGGGAGAACGTTATAATTGGTAGAGAGCATAGCTGTCTCATATTGGTGAGGAACAAGTCCATGATTTTATTGACCCTAGTTGGGGTGCAGTCTAACTGGTCCAGAGACTTTGTATTGATGAAGTCCAGAAATCTACGGGCATACTTTTTAGACAATGCATACATCTATCAGGTAATAGATGCGTAGCTGAAGTCCTGTAAGAGAATGGAGTTTGGCTAAATGCAGACAGCTATCCATACTAGTTAGGAATGCGATATAAGCTGAGGGAGGCATAGAGGTAGCCATGATGTAACACCGGGTCTTGCTAATGGTAAGTTACATGTGGAAGAGATCCAGATTGTTAGCTTAAGTAGTCTGGAGGGGAAGGTTTTTTTTTTTTTAGCAAATAAAGAGACTCTGTTGCCTTTAGCGCCTTCATCTAGTGTAGTAGGCCTAAATATGTGGTAGATGCTGAAACCCTGGACTAATGTGGTGTCTTCAAATAGTTCTTCATAACAGTATATATAGTGATGTTTTCTGTATAAATAGAGATTCTAGGAAGTTGTGTTTTTGTTACAGCTCCTAGCACTAAGCAGCAATAGCTTTATGTTATCTGTATTCTCTTTTCATATGTTGGAAGCTTTTGAAGACTTGTCAAAGATAGTTAGGAAACAACCCAGTGAAAGGTCCTGATGGGGAAGTCTCTACTGTAATCTTACAAGGACAGATCTGTTGAAAGGTTACATTCAGGTAGAAACAGTGGGTCATGGGCCCACTGTGACTGGGGTAAACATAGCCATGCTGTACAGGATCGGTCATAGGATCATAGGATCATAGGAGGTTACTAGGCTAATTGCCCTAGGGCCCTTAAAAGCCTAACCAAAAAATAAACTTCAGTCAGCACCTGTCATCCCTGTCAATGAGGGACACAGGTGGAACCCTTGGGACACATTTGTGGTTTTCCATCCACTCATCAAGGTTGCACTTGAAGAGGGACAGCGAGGTACTCTGTTTGACATGTATGGGAAGTCTATTCCATAGTCGGGGCAGCCTCTGGGAGACAAACCTGTCTCTCCAGCAGATTCTGTTAATGTCGCATATTAGATTTAGGCCTTCTGAGTGGGTAATGCATGAGGAGTTAGACTTATGGATATGGAGCATCTATAGTAGGGTACGGTCCAATATTGCCTTGTAGGCTCGATAAAGATCACCTCTGAGCAATTTGTACAATACTGAGTAGAGTGATAGTGATTTGAGCCTGTCCACATAGGACAGGTACTGGAGGCCATGGATTCTCTTTGTGAGGTATTTCTGTGGCCTTTTCAGTTGGTGCAGGTGTTTGGAGAGGTACATACCAAACGGGGTGTTATACTTAATTATTGGACTAATGAGGGAGGAGCACAGAGAGGTAATAACCTCCTTTTTTTCTGGTTGCAATCCCTTTACTTTTGAGATGAACCAGGTAAAAGGCTTTTCTGATCACTGCTGCTACATGATGATCCAGGGTAAGATTGTTGTCAACCTGAGCACCCAGGTCTCTCACCACAGGTTAAATGCTTAGGGGGTTGCCACTGATGTGGTAATCCATAGGGGATGTGCTTTTGCTGAATGGTATGATAATACATTTTTTTTGCATTTAACTTAAGGCCATAACTTTGGCACAGTCATTTGTTGCTGTGAGGCATTCTTGCAGTATGTTAACATCATTTGGGGAGTCAAAGACAGCACAGCCACAGGCCTTTTCTTTTTGCCTGGACCTCTGAGAATTAGATGACAAACAGTAGGAGTCCCAGGACAGATCTCTGGGGAACACCACTAGTGACAGGTCTGCTGTCAGAGGTGGAGGCACCTATTTTGACCTTGTGGGTCCTATCAGTGAGCCATTTGGCCACCAGCCTGATGAGATAGGGATTTTCGCCAAGTTGTGTTAGTGTTTTGATAATGCCCGAGTGGAAGATTGTGTCAAAGGATTTGGCCAAGTCAAGATAAGCTGTATGTACTGACTTTCCCTTATCCAGGGCCTTGGTGACAGCCTTGTTCAGGCTCAACAGGCAAGATCTGCCCCTGACGAATCTGAACTGGGTGGGGTCAAGTGCTTGGAGCTTGCCTATGTCCTTGTTTTTGAGATCCATAATATTACACTTCATGGCTTTACAGATCAGACTTGTCAAGCTAATGGTGCAATAGTTTCCAGGGTCAGTAGTGGCACCACCTTTGTGCAAGGGGATGACAATGGCAGTTCCCCACTCTGCTGGAATGAAGCCTTTACTTAGGCAGTGGTTGAATAGGGTGTTCAATGGTGAAGCTAGTTCTTGCTGGAGATAGTGCAGAATACAGCCTGGGATACTATCAGGTCCCATCTAAGCTGTGTTCTTTGCCTTGGATAGGCCCTTTGACACTTGATCTATGGAGATCTGAGGTGTGAGATAAGTATTGGGGATGTCAAAGAGGCCTTTGGGGGGGTTATGGGGTGAGGTTTGTACTGAACCTATCTGCTAACAGGTCGGTTAAGTCAGCAGGATTAGTGTAAAGGATACTGTTAAGTACTAATTCGGAGAAAATCTGGGCTTTGCAATGGAAGTTCCTAACATAACTAAAGAAGGCTTTGTGATTTTTCCTTTGTTTCAGAAGCTAGTTTCAATTCATAATTGACTTTGGGAGTTTTCACTAGTGATCTAATTTGCTATTTGAGGCTGAGGAGGAAGATTTCCAGTCTGGAATTTGTCCCTTTTTACCCTTGGACAACAGTTTCTTCCTTTTGTTGTAAAGCTTGTTGATAGCGGATGCCCACCAGACAGGTTTGTGTTTCTTTGAGGAGCAGGTTTTAGATTTGTTGAGTATGGCTGAGTCCATGCAGTTGTACAGGTGCTTGTATACTGCACTGGCATACTGTTCAGCATAGTTGACTGCATCCTCTGAAGGGGGGCAGTGGTGTGAAACTATTGATACTCTCCCTTAGGAGGTTGCAGTCAGCCTTTGAGAAGTTTTTTAGCCTGGTTATGGCTGGGGGGTTTGGGTGGGATAGAAACTTTGAACGAGACAGACCTATGATCTGATCTCACCAGGAAAGAACATACTATGGGAGTGGTGCAATGGTCACCCATGCTGGTGAGAACCAAGTCCAGAATGTTATCTCCCCTTGTGGGGGATGAGATAAGCTGGTCTAGTGTGTTAGAACTGATGAAGTCAAGGAATTGTTGGTTGAGTGTATTAGTGCAGGAATAGTTCACCCAGTCTATGGTGAGGTAGTTGAAGTCACCAAGGATCAAGGTGTTAAGGCCTACCTTGATGGAGTCAAGTAGGTCCATGTAGGAGGAGTGCGTATCCTGAGTCATGGAGGGGGGGGGGGTCTATAGCTGGCTATAACTTGGATGGGTGTCTTGCCAACTGTCAGCTGGAGCTGGAGTAATTCCAGTACATCATGCTGGCAAACAAGTCTGGAGGTGTGCCTGTCCTTAATGAATGCTGACAAAGCATAACTCATTCCATCTGGTAGAGGTGTTTTAAATGCGTACTCTAACTTCCAATGGATATGGCCTGAGCCTTTTTGAAAAAAAAATGAAATTATTGCTTCACAACTGAAAGAAATGTTCATATATCTAGAACCACAAATGTTACTAGCAAACAGTAAATAATAAAGTATTCAGCACAAAGAAATCTTTACAGTAGGTGCATTCATTTAATTATATGTCTCATGCTGGATGTTATAAACTAGAATAAATACAGTAAATATTAATTTCTGTAACCATTCAAGCAGCACACACACACACACACACACACACACACACACTGCCGGCAGTAATTTTTTCACATAACTGTGAGCTTTCATATGAGGCTAAACGCTTCTGTCATTTAGAAAAATAGTACAAATAAACAGTATATAAATAATACTCAGTATCTCTTTAGCTGCACTAGACAGATATCAAGGCTCAAGGATCAGTACAAATATGTTTTGCCATGATGTAAACTTTAGAATGGACGCTAGCAATACTTTGTACGGTGCATCTTTAGGGAATTTTTAATGCATATATGAACAAACAATATTGGATGCTTAGAGTTGTTAGTAGGATGTAACTGCAGAAATGCTTAGCGGGATCACTAGGGTGCAATGAGGTGAACTGTGGAGAAGAGGGCAGATCTAGCCATGGCCACAATAGCAGCTTGATTGAATAGGTCTGAACCACAAAGAACAGCATTTTTTGTCATTATTCAGCCGTATATGCTAGCTCTTAATGGAAACTATCTTTGTAGATCAAAACTAATTTAATCTTTCAGGGAGCATTTTTGTGAGTATTTATCACTGGTTTCTGTTTTTCTGCCTCATTACTAGGTCCACAAATTAATGGTCTAACAGACCACACAAGTACAGAAACACCAACAGACTGAAGAGCTAGTAGACAATTGAGTGGTTTTGGTTCAAAAATTCTGGGAGATGTAGTTGAAATAAAAGCTAGTGGTGTGGCAGACGAATGGGCAATTAAGCTTTTGTTGAGTATGTCCTGAAAGTCCATGCAACCCAAGTGCGAGATACCAAGCTTCAGTAAAATTACTTCAAGACAGATGCTGCTTATGTGGGGGTTTTTTTTGGCCTTTTCTGAACTAAATGGGACTGGTATTGAGTTTACTGTTTGGTGAGGGGGAATGAGTGGCAAGTTATAACTATTTCTATATTGCATTTAATGTTTTGCTGTGAATGTGTTTTTACTTCATTTTATATTTATTTAATGTCTGGGTTATAAAATAAGTTTGATTTTTCTCACACTTTAATGGCTGCTATTTATTCTCCACTTTGGTTAATTTTTATTATGCACGTATACCTGAATCTGTCTAATCCAGTTTGGGAATAATGATTTATTACATTTACTTGTTTTAGAACTTATTTCTTACTACCTGCCAATTAATTTCAGTTAACCTATTTTTTTCTGTGTTTTACAAGTTTTTTTCTTGTTTTTCAATTCTTCTGACAGAGCACATAATTACACTGGTTATTTTTTTCTTAGCTTTGCTTTTCCTGTTGCTTGTTTCATAAGTTACTAATTATGTCTCCCTTTATACCACTCATATTACAGTTATAATTCCCCCTCATAATGACTGTAAATGCTAACTTGTTAGTCTGCTTTATGACATGTATACTCTGTTTATCCTTTGTTCTTTTATCCTTTACTATTTGTCCGATTACATTTTTAGAATATATTTTGCTTAGGTGTAGATGTGGTTATCAGAAGTAGACCAGTGTTGGTACATCTACCTGGACACATATTTAGCATTTGAACTAAAAGTCACCATGCTGGGGCAGATTACCTGAAAGAATGACATGTATCCTTCTTTCACATACTACTCAGGGATCAGCTTTTGTTATCAACAGGACCTATGCTTCTGTAAATTAATGAAACATCTATGTACAATAAACCAGGAGTAATGTGGAGTTTGTTGCTTGATATTGATTTCACTTTTTTTAAAGAGAACTGGCTTAATTACCACTTTTGGCCCTATTTGCCTGCTCTCATACCACTTTTGGTATCTGTTAATCATGACTCTAATGAGTTAGGTCATGGGTGAGGTTGCCATTTTCCAAAGGACCAAGCTTCAATTGTCTCAGGTTGCTATTAGACATATCAGCTATTTAGAGCATGTCTTAGCTGCTGAACTAAACTACAAGATTTTCCCCATTGTCTGTTTGTCTGACAGCCTTCTTGTAAGAGTCCTGCTGAATCTCTGCTACATTTTATACCAAGGATCATGCAATCTTGATCAGGTAGGTGATCCTCTATAGTCTTTGAGTGAATTGCTTGTTATTTCTCAGGACATACTAAGGCGAGGTCATTTAGGATTAATTTCTTCTACACCATACTCCCTGAAATGCACAGTACCAAAGGGATCACTCTAGAGCTTACTCATTGCTACCTCTGTAACATTAATTAAAATAGCCTCCATCACCTGCACTTACAGTGAGTCTTCATGTCTTGATAAAACACAACCCCTGCGTTTCCATCTTTTGTCACATCAGTTGCACCCTAATTGCACTCTTCTGTATATTGTCAATTTATTTTGTTTAATCAATAATACATGCTAATCCATAATATCTTCCAGAGAAAGAATTGTATACATAGACAGTATCTTCCCAATATGTAACAGTGGCAAATGAATTTTGCGCGTGTCATTGTTTAATCCAGTTGCTGTAAAATCAAGTTTTGTGAAGTCATAACATAAATTTTTGTTAATGAAAAAATTTCACTATAGACTACTTTTACTGTATAAGGTGTATGTCACTGGGAAATCAACTGTGTTGTCTTGTTAATATGATTTAATGGGATATCTTTAACATTGTTAATACCTGCAGGGATCATAATAAACTGTTATTTGTAAAAGCTAGTTATTAGCTCTTCATACTGTCAAATACATGCATCAATCTTGAACTAGACAAACTAGAAACAGTGTTCACTTCTCCAAAAATTGCTGCTTTCATTTATTGCTAATGACTTTCTCACTGAGTCACCAAATACAAGTTTGTTAAGATCCTCATTCCTAGTATTTGTTGAATCATAATTATTTTCTGTTGATATAAATTGATCTTACAGTATGGAAGCATTTCCTCTTAATGACCTGGTCTTTAGACATCTATCCCAAGTAAATGGAATTTTAGGTGCACAGGAGTTTTTACTGAAGCCTTTTACCGAACGTGGGTGTAGTTTGTAGGTGGGTAATTACAAGATGTATTTCATGAGGCTCAACTGCCTTGAAATTCTTATGAAAAAATGTTGCAATTTTGAGAAATATATCTGAGTTGCTATTTACATATTTTCTAGTTTATGGTAGCAACAACCTTTTGGTTATGTGCAAAGGTTAATTGTGATTAATATTTAGGGAATTGGTGTCAGCTAATGTTGAATCTTCAACTTTCCATTTTTGGGGGGAATATTTCCATGATCAAGCACATTATTCCACAAGAAGAACTCTCGGTAGTTTTTAATCCACTGGTTTTGTTCCACTTTTTCTATTATAATTTCCTTTTACTGGAACATCATTACACTGAGAATGACCATTTTGAGCTAGAATATAGCTCTTGCGTCAGGCAGCTTTCTGATACATACTGCAGCCAGCATTTTGGTATTATGCTATGAAACTTTCAATGAGTCATAGACTGTTATTGCATCATCAATAAAATCTTGTTATTTGCATACTTGTCTAAATACAGTTTCTGCCATACTTATGGGAGGGAGCTTATAGAACCATATTTCTACTCACAGGTATTGCACTCTGTTTTATAGGGCCTGCTGGTCATTCCTCACATGCACTTTTAAACATTGGTTACCATTGGTTACCATTCCTTTGTCTATTGAGTACTATATCTAAAAAATCTGCTATTGTGAAGGCTGGAAGAGAGCTCTGTAATGGCCAGGTTCTGCACACCTCTTAAGGCATTTTTATTCAGATTAGCATTAGTTGATGTATGTTGGGCTGATTCCATGATATTTTTGTAGCCATAGCTTACATTTAACAATAGTTTTCTTTGGTCATTACCATTGATCCACCATATCAATTTTATATTCTGTCTTATTTTATTATTACATAGTTATGCTATTCACTTCATGGCTTTATTAGATTCTGAATTGTTGATCTATTTTCTTAATGATAAAAGCTACTCATATAGATAAAAAGGATAAGCACCTTTGGTTTAGTCAATATTAATGACATCAGGAGGTTTCTACCAACAACACTCAGTTTTACCAGGTTGTTTCATCTAGTGAAGGGGTACATAAGTCTGAGCCACTTCAAATTATGGGAATAATTCTGTGGTTTCTCACATTCACCAGCATACAGGTGAGCAGTTACTTTTTTAGGATATTCGGCGCATAAAATGAAAAATGTGAAACATAATTCAAATTTAAAAAGCTCAAATTTTTATTTCAACTTATGTCCATGGAAAACTATTCAAAACAACCAAATATATTGAGTCAAAGTGCTTATAAAATATATAGTATGACCAAAGTATTTATATGTTGAGGTTGCAAAATACTTTAAGACTGATGCATTTAGTACCAAAAAAAAAAAAAACTGAACAGTCAATGCAATAAAAGTGATAGTATTAAAAAGGCATTGATCCAAAACATGTGTATTCAGGAAGCTCCAAAAAGCACCTGTGTCTACAATTATGAATGCAGATATGACTATCAAATGCAATTCTAAGCTTGCAAGAGGTACTCATAATATCATAAGACAATCACTGTGAGATCACTAATATAATTCTCAAATAATAAAGCATTTAGCATATTTTGTATGTCAAGTTTCTGATGATCTTGTAGAGGGACATTGCAAGTCATAACTGGTATAGGTTGTCTCCAAGAAAGAGTCCATAGTAAGATATCCCGTAATGTTATATCAAATGGTGAATGCCTTGAGATTCGCTTGAATTGCAGTCCAAGGCAGAGCTGAGCAGGAAATCTTGTGCATGAAATCAATGACAGTTATTGCTGAGAAAACATGGATGAAAGGAATAATTTTCACTTAAAATGATACAAGCTGTTGTTGTTGCTATGTCTAATGACAAGTTATTTTATGCGCTTAATGTTAACTAAGTATTCTATAAGATTAGTACCAATTTACAGATCTATATGAATTTAATACAGTGTAGTGGAGATTCAGTCTTGAGGATAACCTGCCAGTCTGATTAATGTCTGCAAATTATCTTTAATACTAAGAGAAACAATGTTTTCTTTACCCTTTTTTTGTGAGGGCAGCACTTCTTTGTGATCGTGTTTTGTGCATGCTTCTTTAAGAGGTGACTGGTTATACTAGTTACTCCAGTCTAAGCATCGTACCCCGGGCATGGTAAGACCAGTCTGATCTGGCAAAGTTTAAGCTAACTAAATACAGACATTCAGACATCACATCACTGGGGAGCAATTAGGAATGCTACTGCATTGTGTTACCATTGGCACATCTGTATATTAGACAGCAACAATGGAGGAATAGATTTAATTAATTGGTTTATTAAGCATTAGACATGAAGATGAGATAAAGCATTACATCATGATATCATAGTAGCAAAAAAAAAAAAAAGGTAACAAGAAATATAGTTGACTGCCTTGAAGCAACCTGCATACCTGCATTGCACATATGACTGATCTTAACTAATGCTAAAGACCTCAGTTATATAAATTAAGCAACTGTAACAACATTATATTTCAGATATTATAAAACAATAAAAGAAAAACAAAGACAAATACATTTTTATAGCTATAAAGTATTAGCTACACGAATTATAAATGATCCATAAATTATTTAGGTACACAGACACAATTTTATTTTTTACTAACATTTAATGTCATTTTGAACTTTCTTGGTTATAATTATAACAACAGGAAATACAGTAGAATAGTAAATTGAAAAAAAGTGTCGGACATCTGAAATAATAGGATTCTTTGTTAGTAGAGTCTGATAAAGTAAAATTACATTCTCATATCCACTGAAAAAGATATATAATGAAGCCAAAGTTGCCACCAATTTAGCTGCTTTTGTTTCTGCTGACTGGGTTTGATTCTTCATATCAGTTCTTAACTCCTTAGCTTGTTTCTTGTGTCTAATCAAAACCCGCACAATGGAAAAACTGGCAGCTATCATAACAATAACAAATAAACAATCACAAACGATGTAAAAAATTCCAATAAGCATAAATGCAGTCTAGTCAGAGAAATGAATGATACGGTACCAAAAATTAAGTTTCTTCCAGATTTGTCGACTTTACTTTTGATATTGTATACAGTGGTGCACTTATCTCTGCCACCATGTTTAATCCTAATATTACATGAAAAGCAATTAAAGAATACCTTGACAACCAGAGTTTCAAGACAAATAGTCTTGATGTAGTTGGAGCCAGAATAATGCACTGAGCACAAGCAAGAACACAAGTCAAACAGATCGCTATGCCATGTGACACACGAGCTAGATACATTACAACTTTGCATCCATTATCACTGTAGAGATTTTTTAGATTGAGGAGAACAAATAAAGACATTGAAAGGCCCCTGGTCAGAATTAGTAAAAAAATTGCTATGGCAATACTACGTAGCACAATTTCTATTAACAATAGTTTTGGTCCCATTACTATTCGACAGATACATTATATTATGACCACTAGGTTGTCTGGAATGCCACTCACTACTACTGAGAAAAATACTTTTCTATTGATTATATCATATGTTTCCATTACCTTCAAATACAGCATTTCCTGAAATGACAAAGAAATAGAGATGAAAACATTGAAATTGGTGGTATGACTATTCCTAGACAATCTGCGTATGTAACATTCAGCTAATTTTAGACTAGTGCACTTTGAGACAAAAAATATGTTTTCTTATTTAAACATGTTAATTACTAAGAATGCAGTATTACATGTGCAGTTTAACTACAGTTTTTATTTTTTGCTACTGACCAAAATCAGTGCAACATTTTGTAAACAAAGTGAATGTTAATTTGTATAGATCACAAAAATGATAGTTCTGACATCTTTATATCCAGTTGCTCTGATGTAATCAATGCCAACATCACTTTAATGCATATATTCTCTTTTTCTTTCTTTTTAGTTCTCTTCATATAATGCTTTCTCTTTCATATTTAATACTTTATTGATGCTGCTATTGTTCAAAAAAGAAGGTCACAGTCCTTAAGATGTCACAATAAGCTGAATTCCCATCTGCCTAAACTGGTGGTAGCTCATGTGGATGTAAAAGACCCATTGCACTCAATTAAAAGAAAGGGGTAAGTTCATAAGTGTATACAAGGCCAATGACCACCAGGGTCGTTACAAGCCTAGTTGTGCAACACACCATAATTTTGTCTAAAGTTCCTTCGATGCATATATGGCAGGTTATGTTAGTAAGAAGGTAGCTAAGGGCTATGTGGGTGATGGTATGTTTGCTGGGATTAATTTACTTACTATCAACCTCTGTCCATCAGAGACATAGGGACCAGACCAGGGGTAAATTTGCAGTTTCCCATCCAATGGTCAAGGTTTGCTTGAAGAGGGTCAAGGATGAACTCTGCTCCATGTAGATGGGGAGCTTATTTCAAAGCATGAGGATCCTTGCAGACTCATATCAAACTGCCCTGCATGTTTTATTTATGTTGCAGGCAAAGGTCATATCCTTGGATCTATTATTTATGGTGCTGTTTATTTTGTGGATGTGCAAGAGATCCATCAGAGCTGGATCTGTTGATACCTTATATAGTAGGCATACATTGCCTCTCATTAGCCTGTAGGAAACTGAGTACAGAGATAGACACTTAAGGCAATCTGTGTAGTACACAGTATTCTTACCCTGGATTCTCCTTGTGTGGAACCTTAGAGGTTGTTCCAACTATCGTAAATGCCTGGTTAGATAAATGCCAAGGGGTACATTGTACTTAATGATATGTCTGATGTGAGCTGAGTAGAGTAGTACTATAACTTCCTTGGACTGGATGCCATACTTATGATTTGGTCAACACAGAATGATTTTTTCACTATCGTGGCTATGTGTTAGTTGAAGGCCAGATTACTGTGTACACAGGTTCCCAGTTCCCCAACTATAGGGTCACCTCTTAGTGGTGTTTTATTGATGGAGTAGTTAGCTTGGGTGGACAATTCCCCAAAGACCACTATAAACCATTCCTTTGCACTGTCTTTTAATCCATGGCTTTGACATCAAAGACCCTCTTGTAGGATGTTGGTGGTATGAAGAGAATCTATGGTAGCTTCCAATTTACAGTCATCTGTAAACTTGGTGAGCCAGAGGCCTTTGACTTTAACCTTGACTTCTGTGAGGTAGATACCAAAGAGGAGCAGGGCCAACACAATGCCCTGCAGTACTCTATGGTAACAGTAGTGGAGGTGATCTCACAGATCCTGACCTCCTGAATCTTATCTGTGAGTCAACCAGCAATCCAACAAATTATAAATGGATTTAAGCCTAGTTCTGAGGGTTTGTCAACAATACATGACTGGGGTATTGCTTCTGATGCCTTGGCCAGGACAAGGTAGGCAGTATGTACTATTTACTTCTCATCCATAGCCTTAGTGACCCTCTAAAAGACATTTTCTAGGTTGAGTATGCAAGACTTTCAATTAACAAAGCCAAAATGGAATGGGTCTACTGCATGTAAGTAACCACTGTCCATGCTAATTATTTCCATGACAACTCATTCCATAGCTTTGCATATTAGACTTGTCAGACCGATGGATATGCAGTTCTCTGGGTCACTTGAATGACTACCCTTATGAAGACTTGTTTTAAGGCTGTAGTTAAAAAGTGCCTCAACAATTCCTGCTAGGTCATGTCAATAAGGGATATTGTCAGGCTCGTTGAAGCAGTGTTTTTGGCCTTACTGAGTGCCACTGGGACCTCCTCTTTGTTGATAGAAGAGGGGGGATATACTAGAAGGGATTTCACAAGGAATACTGGGGGGTGAATTTATAGCTAAATTTATCCTCCAGTATATTTGCTATGTCAGCCCTGGCCTGTCAAGGTTGTGCCATTTACCACCAGTTCTGCACAATTCTGAGTATTATCTTTAAGGTTTCTTACACAGCTAAAGAAGGCCTTGTGGTTGTCTTTAGCCTTGAAGGCTATCTCAACCTCAGAACTGGCATTGTTGGACTTCATTAGACCTCTTAGTTTCTTGTTTAATTGGATGAGAGCTCTTATCTCTATAAGAGTTGATCTTTTTGATATTGGCCATGAGCTTTTTCTATTGTTATATTCCCATTTAAGATAAAGATTGCACCACTGCGGTTGTTTTTAGTGTTAGATCTGGACTTACTTCTGGTAGATACAGCAGCATCATTGTAGCCATTTACCTGCCTGTACAGGGTTTCTGTAAATAATTCTGTTTAGGTAGCCTTGTTCTCTGGGTTTGGGGTGCAGATAATTTGACAGATTGTTGGTTGGTAGGATGTAGTTTGCTTTAGAATAGTTCTTAACTGCTACTGGTTTAGTTAGGTTTTGTATGTTGACTTTTATTTCAAGAGAAATAGCTTTCTGGTCCATCCTCATCAGTGAGGATGTGACATGGTGGGGATGGGAGTTTGCAACACTCTTAACATTGGTGAGTAGTAGGTTCAATATGTTTGATCATCTGGATAGAATGTGCACTATCTGGTTCAGGGTGTTTGTGTTGATTAAGTGATGGAAATGTTGTGACTGTGAGTTATATTTCCAGGTCTACAGAGGGGAAATTAAAGTTTTCCATAAATAAGGTATTTGGTTGAACGGTGATCAGCTCTACCAGGACTAGGTAAGAGTTGTGAGCTACATGGACCACAGATGGTGATCTGTAGCTGGCTGGCTAGGACATGGTAAGGAATCTTGTCTATGGAGACTTTGATGTGGATGAACTCCATGGCACCATCCTGTTTAACCAACCTGAATTTGTAATTATTGGTAATGTAGAATGAGATACCTTCATCATTAGCCCCTGTCTGTGTTACTGTTTGTGATGATATGAGCTGGTGCCAGCATATTCAGCTGGAGTTATGTAAAGAATGATATGCCCTTTGAATATCAAACTGATTTATACAAGATGCTTGTGTTACAAATGCATTAGAAATGTATGGTATTTGAATATCAAACTGATTGTACAGTTGCTTATATTACAAATGCATTAAAACGGTATAGTATTTGAAAATCAAAAAGTGTTTGTAAAGTTGCTAGTGTTAAAAAATGTATTGACCGTGGGTCCTGCTGGAAGAGCAGAGGTTAACCAGCTAGCTTACTTTAAGGAAAATAAGAGAAATGTGAGTGAACTGTTAAATCATTAACACAGCACCCCACAGTGCTAAATGGGACTAGAGACAGTAGGTCTGGGAGCAGCCATTATCTGTTAGCTTTTGTAAAGACTGGGGGAAGTGCTGTAAATGTTTCTGGCTTCTAGACACTGCCATAAAAGCTCTAAATGTGTATTGTAGCAGTCTGCTAAAGTCCCGTCTCAAACATCAAAAAGGGATACTGTCAGAACCTAGAGTCATGAGGCTAGTTGAGGTCATTCTGCAAGCCATCTTGGATAGTACATTTTACAGTGAGTAATCTCTGAGTATTGAGAATTCTGTTTTGAGCTTGACAACAAGCAGGACCATTCACCACATCATCTGCCTTGCTCTATTAAGTAAGTAGGGAATAGTAATTCTCATAGATTCAGTCAAGAAAATATAGCGAAGCTTAGTTTAGATATTGATTTTCATTATTTTTCTGAGTCTGTCCATCAATGTTATTTTCTATATTTCCTGTGATTAGAACTCAGTGGTTTACTGTAAATTCAGTATTTTCATGTTCTTTTATTATTTATTATTAAATATATTAAATATTTTATTGTGGCTGGTCCCTTTTAGAAAGTATTTCACTTTCAGAGTGTTTATATTTATTAGGTGACACTGTGTGGGGCACTCCAGGAGGCCTTGGTGTCTTGGTCAATTACTACCATTTATATTCTTGTTAATATTACACAGTATAATTGAACACCCTTTGTTAAGGGCTTTAGAGTAGTTCATTGTGGATTGTCTAGTGGCAGTGATAACTACCTTATACTCTGGGTAAAAAGGGGGCACAGCAGGTAAATCTGTGCCAGCCTTTCCCAGTTGGGTGTCGGTGGAAAATCAAATCTCACAGAATTTGTGTGTCAGCTACTTGGAGCAGGGACACTAACAACTGGATTCACAGAGATGGTGCTGGAGGACTTGGCTTGGGCAATCAGCTGAGGGCCTAACCCTACAGCTGTACCAGTGGATAGTCTTACTGGGGGCCTGAAGGGAAACAGATAGAGAGATCCCTATCCCGGACTGAGTGTGTTCCTGTGTACTTATAAGGGAAATTGTGCTTGATGCACAGAAGTCTGCATCTCAAAATACAGAGTGTATCCATTTGTTTTCCAAGTGATCATCTCTTTCTAATGTCAGTGATGAGGATTCAGGCTCCTTGTTTACTGGCCCAGTGAATGGTCATCACACTATTTGTATAAATGTGTAGAAGACATTGTAGCCTTGTACTGCCAGAATACTTTCTGCAGCTTTCAACCAAGTCTTGGTAATAGCACATATATCTTACATTCTCCAGAAGGAGGAAAGCTTATAGTATATGGAGCTTCTTATTTAGACTCCCATCATTGAGTAGTAAGACTTTAAAGTTGCAATGTTGCTTTGAGGGTTTTTTCTGCTGCTTTGGTGGTTTTCTTACGTTGACATTGCCTTAAAAAGTCTCTATGGGGGTGGATAAAGTTTTACTTAATATCTGAAACAAGAGGGCATACAGACCATCCATGGAAAAGCAATGCCATCTGTTAACCATGTCCTCCCATGCTGACAAATACTGGATTCCCTTGGAGGGACACCAGAAACTAATCCGATTATTACATTCAATCATTTTCTGTTCATACTGTGGCATCATATTTGGTGCTGGTAGAATGCTGTTCAGTGCAAGGGACTGCCCTCTCTGTCACACATATTTAGAGAGATCTATAAAGTCCATTAAAGTATTTCTCAGATCATTTACACCAACATGGACCATGATAGAATCATATTGGTACCCGTTGTGCAAAGACTTGAATGTATGTGTAATTCTGCAGATCCTAGCTCCAGATAGGCATCTGTTATCTTTTCCTTATCTGGTCTGGTGAGATGGGCATCTGTGTGTCATACAATAGAATCCTCTATGACAAGAGTACTTGGTAAAGTGTTTGCTTGCCTTATGAACCCCTATGACAAGAGTACTCTCACAGGAATAACTACTGCCATATCTCTCTTCTCATACCTGCATTTTTCTTCTTCTGCCAAAACATGACAGCAAAATATATCAAAAATTTATCTCCATAATTAGGTAAGCCTCTTTAAGCTGTTTAACATAGCATACATACAAAAGACAATAGCATATATAATCCCTATAGCTAAAATTGCTTGCAGTGCCAAAACCAATTAGTCTTCACTAAGTTTATTTGGTACATACTGCACAAATGATACTTGTTCAAAGTCATGGACTTGCAATACTTACCTGTTTGTCAGTCCTTGCTAATATATTTTTTCACTCACTCCTTGCAGCTGGGCTAGACTCTGCCCAGATCATTCACCCTCTCTCTGCTCAGGCTCACTCCACTCCTCTATCCTACGTCCATTCCCTCCCACCCCCGATCAACAAATTTATAGCTAACTAGACAACGCCCCTACTCAAAAACCATCCAATCAGAAGCCAAATATCTATTCCACACCCACAATATCCAGCAGAACCACTCAACCAATTAAAGTACAGGGATAGATACACACCCACTATTACCCTCACAGCTATTACATCTAACCTTGATGTAATTGCTGTGCCCAACTGAATCTACTTACACTACCTTCCTACTCTCACTCACAATAGCTAATCAGACTAATGTCCAACATGTATTCCTTACATGCCTTATTTATTATAACTCTCTCCATAGCAGCTCACTCCACTTTATACCAACATAACCTCAATACTAATGTAAACAGTAAATCACCCATCCAGCTAAATTCCTCCATACCTACTCAAATACCAGTACACATCTGTTCTGAAATCTACAATCACTTTCCATTTAAAATTCGCCATTACCCTACAAAAGGTCACATCTCCATACAATATCACCTATCTATCTCTAAATACCATCAGACAATTATGAACATTGTTTCTGAATTGTTACTTAGGGGTGACATCCAACCAAATCCTGGTCCATCAACTAACCCTAATATCAACATAAACCTTGTCAAATTTAACCTAAACTCCCTTAGAAGACCTGATGACCTGTTAATTCTTAACATCAATATAAGATGTATGCTTAACAAAATCGACAAACTCCATGTAGCACTATCTTTTATGTCTGTGACATTGTGCTCCTTACTGAAACATGGCTTAAGACACATAACAAAGACAATGAATTACTGCCCCAGGCTATAACCTACTCAGAAAAGACTGCAAATCCAAAAGAGGAGGTGGTGTCGACCCTTCTTTTCAAAAATAACCTTACATTTGACCTTTTAAACATAAGCATCCCTTCTTTCAACACCACTGAAACCCTTTTCACAAAGGTAAAAGTCAACCCACAAAAACAATTGAACATAGTAGTTTCATACATCCCTCCTCGTGATGATATTAGCACACTGGAATCCATAAGCCATTGGGCATCCAATTCCCTTCCTCATGAAACACTCATTTTAGGTGATTTTAAAATAGACTGGGCATCAATAAACTCACCCCTCCTTACTACTCATATAAGCCTACATGGCTTCACTCAGATTATCCAGACCCCAACTAGAATACATAAAACTACCAAAAAAGAATCCATTTTTGACTGGATCCTCACTAATCACCCATCCATGACACAATACTCTAGCACACTACCAGACACTTTAAGTGACTGCCTCCCTACTTTTATGTTAAAACAACAAATTAAACCCACAAAAACTAGCTCCCTCAAAATTATACACTACACACAAAATTGTTGTGCAGATGACCTTATAACAACACTAAACCACTGCAACTGTTCACACCTCTCAAGTCTCCCCTGACAAGGCAGTAGACCACTTTAACTCTACCTTTCTGAATATATTCAACCAATTTGCCCCATTAAAATAATTCAAACAAAGTCCAATTCTGCCCCCTGGCTGACCAAAAGTATCCAGCTTCTACTAAAACAAAGGGATAAAACATGGGACACTTGGCATAGTAATAAAACTAACACTAACAGGGAATTATTCCTTGAATTAAGAAATAAGGCAAAAAACAAATAAGAATGGATAAGAAAATTCATTATTCCAATACATAAACTAAGCATAATTCCAACCCTCAAAAATTCCGGGTAACCATTAAATAGAATTCTCCAACCCGGAAAAACAGGTGCTCCACCCCCAAACATTGACACATCCACTAACAACATTGGAACACAATTCAGTGAATATTTTATTAACTCCATTTCAATGCTGTCATCAAACACTTATCACACAACCCTTTTTGATCTGCTAAACTCCACAACTAACCAAAACTATTCTTCCCTCTAACCAGTCCAGACCAGAACATTCTTCAGATACTTGACCAAACTAAGAACCACTACTGATGAACTCCCAGCAGAATACCTCCAGATCACATCTAAAGCTATCTCATACTTTGTCTCTATAATTATCAACAGATCAATGTCTGGGCAACAGGCCCCACTCCTCAGAAAAATCTCACATATGGTACCTTTACATAAAGGTGAAAACTCAACTGAGCTATTCAATTACTCCCCAATAGCCATACTATCCCCACTGTCTAAAATCCTAGAAAAATTATACATTCACAAATACTAGAATACCTTTTATCCAACAATCTCTTAGCCATCAACACGGCTTTTACTCTAGCCATAGCACTATCACTGCCCTCATCAGCTTCACCAACCTCGTTAATTAACAGCAGAATGTAGGCAGTCTTGTATCCATTGTCTTTTTGGATGTATCCAATGTTTTTGATACAGTCTCTCATAACAAGTTATTGGCGGTACTCTCAGAACTTAAACTAAATAACAGCAAAAAACAGTAAAAACGGACAGGAAAGCAGCAAAGCAAACATTATTAAAGTAGTTTAATACAGCATAGTACACTGGTACCTTAGCCTTTCACCTTCAATGGATAAATTCACTTCAGCAACAGTCATATTTTTATACATTTAAAACCCCAATCAATCAATTAATCAATTTGCAGTTAAAGACACAGATCTAATCTTTATAGACAAAACCATATTTATAATACATATTCTACAATTTTAACCCTTCTAATACCAAATGATTAACATTTTCCTACTTCATTAATTATTTTATTACATTAAGTTTTATTTCATACATTTCAGTTTGCTAAGTTAACATCTAAATATAAGTGGCATATAGGACAAACAAAGAGAGCTGTGAAGGTGAGAATTATGGAGCATTTAAAGGATATTCGGAATAACGTGAGATGCCCAGTTGCTGAACATTTTGCTGAACATTTTGTTAATACACATAGTGGGAACCTCTCATCTTTTTTTTTTAGTGTTCTTGCCCAACCTGTGTTGCATAAATGGGGTGGTATTCTTAGGAAACTTCTAGTTTTAGAAAGGAAGTTCATTTTGAATTTTAGGACACTATCCCTAGGGGTCTGAATTTAGAAGTTAATTTAGTAAACTGGAATGTATGAAATAAAATTTGATGTAATAATATATTTAAAGATGCAGGAAAATGTTAATAATTTGGTATTAGAAGGGTTAATATTATAAAATATGTATTTTGAAAATTTGATATATATGTACATGTTTAAAAAAAAATATATATATATATATATATATATATATATATATATATATATATAAATATAAAAAATATATAACTATGGTTTTGTCTATAAAGATTAGATCTGTGTCTTTAACTGCTAATTGATTAATTGTGGGTTTTAATGTATAAAAATATGGCTGCTGTTGAAGTGAATGTATCCATTGAAAGCAAAAGGCCAAGGTACCAGTGTACTATGCTGTATTAAACTACTTTAGGAGCATTTGCTTTGCTACTTTCCTGTCCTTTTTTGCTGTTTTTTGCTGTTTGCTGCTGATTTGGTGTATGTGTTAAACTAAATAACTCTATACTCCTATTGCTGAAAGGTTACTTTTCTAACTGCCAACAAGCTGTTAAGTGACAGGACTCCGTATCCCCCCTTCTCCTTGTTACCTTAGGTGTGCCTCAAGGATCTATACTCGGACCCCTGCTCTTCACAATATTCACAAATAGCCTCCATAAAGCCAGCCTTCATGCAAGCTTAGTCCAATATGCTGATGGCTCCATTCTAATCTGCTCAGCCCTCTCACTCCACCTACTAGACAGCCATTGAAACCTGGTTATCAGACTCACAATTAATACTCAACCCCAATAAGATCCAGCTCATGCTCTTTCACCCCTTCAAGGTTAAAGATCACATTCCCCCCTTTACAATTATCACTTCCAACAACACCCATATCTCATCAGTTGCACAAACCAAGCTACTAGGGGTAATCATTGACCAAAACACAAAATTCGACAAGCATATAGCCCAAACCATAACAAAAATGCACAAAAAACTAGGCTAACTATATAGATGTAAAAATTATCTGACTACTAATAGTAAGGTTATCAGAGCAAAAACCCACCTCCTCTCCACAAAACTACATGCTTCTCCTGTTCTAGTTAACCAAAATAAAGGTGATTTAAACAAATTATCCACTTGCTGTATTCATTACAGACTCTTCCTACAAATCCCACCATTGCCAAGCCCTTCAAAAAATTTCGTGGCTTGAGTTGCCAAACTTACTGACCCTAAAACAACTCACTCTAGCTCACCAAATTCTTTACCACCCCAACAAAACCTCAACCCTACAACGCCTAATTAATTATTACCCCAATAACCAACAGCTGAGATCCACCAACAAAGGGTTGGTTGAAGTATCCAAAAGCAGACACATCTCAGGAGATTCCCTTTAACCAGTGCTATTGTAAAAATCTGGAACTCCAACCCACTTGAAATCTGGATACAGACAAAGTCAGCTTTAAATATCAGCTAAAATCCTATGTCTCCAAATCATGGATATGTACATGGTCTGACCCTGGCTAACTTTTCCAAGCCCACTCTATTTCCATATCTCCTCTCTACCCAGAACTATGACTACATTTGTTATACTGTCCTCTTATAACTTCAAACTCAGTCAATTCCTTTTAATTCAAACTATTTCACTGTTTATTGTATTGTGTATGAAGCAATTCTTCTACATAATGTTATGTACAGTAATGTCTGCATATTCTGAACTCATTCTTCCTACTTCAAAAACCTACTCTGATAATTCCTTGTAACTCAAACTATATCACTGTTTATTGTATTGGATATGTAGTAATTCTCATACATAATGTTGATATGTACAGTAATGTTTTGCATACTCTGACCTTATTCTTTATACAACTAATACTCATGTAAGTTTCTCTGCCAATTTTGTATGTTTCCTTTCTAAATGTTTCTTTTCTAAATTATTGCATGTTTTTCATTGATATATTGTGTAGAGCTTTTCTCCCGGGCCTCTGCTGAAAACAGGCAGCCCTGCCCAGTCGGACTTTCCCGGTAAACAAATGTAAAATAAATAAATAAATACTTGGTAAAGTGCTTGCTTGTCTAATGGACTTTGTTCTTGGGGATCATTTTGTCCAGGCGTATACGTGGTGCTAGATGTTGTTTTGGTGTGTCGTTTAGTGAGTTCTGAGGATAGGCAATGCCATTTGATGGCTTAGGAGGTCTTTGAGGTTTGGAAAGTTTTCTAAGTGCCTCATTATATGAAGGTCTATTTGTGCTGTGAGTAGTACATGTGAAGGATGCAGTATGGGTGTGTTTTTGACAGCCTTGTTGACAAGCAACATTTTTGCTTCTCTTACATACTGTTAGTTTCTTTAAGAATTAAAAGGTTGTCTGAGTACACAAGACAATTGCAACATTGTCTCAGGATGCCCATATCTACCAAGCTGGCTACAAAGACATTCAATGGCATTACATGCTAGAAAGCACTGTGATCTGATATTAGTGCTGTTTCATGTGCTAACTAGCTGCCTTAAGCTTAGCTCCATAAAAAATAATTTCTGTGTTACAAGGTAAAGTCGTAAGTACTAGTTTTATAGGTCAGCTACTATGCAGGACACTGCTAGCCACCACTGAGAGGTGAACAGCTCTGTGCAAACATGCTGGATTTATATCAAACAAACAAACAAACAAAAAAACTGAACACTAACTCCTGTGCACTCTGGCTAATAAACAACCACACTTTGAGCTCTCTGGTATGCTTTCCAACTCAGAGAGACAATGTAAACACCTTCTGTCACAAGTTAGATACTCCTTTAACTTCTTTGTGGAAAAACACAGAAAATGAAGCTCTGAAGTGTTGAGTAACACTAAACAAGCTACCAGAAACAATTCTTACAATTATCTATAAGTTACTACAAGGAGATTCAAAGGCAGACAAGCCAGTAATGAGGAACACACACACACACACACACACACACACACACACACACACACACACACACACACACACACACACACACACACACACACATGCACACTTTAAGGCTATTTCAAAGTACACTAACAGTCTATGTAGGGGGCCTTTCCAATTTCTTCTGTCAGAAACCTATAAGATTAGCAAAGGGGATAAGACAGGGAGGAGTTTTAGGGCCAGTTATAGAGTAGGACAGGCAGTTTAAAAGCTTGGAAATAAGTGACTACAGCTCAGAATTAGATGAGTTCAGAGAAATAAGAATGGATAAACATAAACATAGCCGGCCTTAGGCAAAGGCCAACTAGGTGGCCGTCTAGGGCGCCGCTCTAGCAGTGGCACTTTCCCAGTATTTATTTGGTGTAGGTAGACCAGGATAGGGGTACTGGGTGGTGTGGTGGGTGGGCGCCATGGAGCCCTTTTGTCTAGGGCACCAGCTGACCTAAGGCTGCACCTGAACATAAATCAATGTATTGCTCTAGCTTCAGATTCAGAAAAGAGCTAGTAAATGTGCAATAAAATGAAGGTCCTCTAAGAACACTTAGGCCCAGCAAAGAAACCACTTCAAAAGCACTGCAGATTACAAAAGTGTCTTAAATAAATAGCTTTAACTTCATATACAGAGGAAACAACACACAAAATTGTTTGTAAATGCTAAGATAAGTGCAATATTTTAAATATACTTTAAATATTCTTCCTTGTATACAAGCTGTAGTCCAAATGCTTTGTGTTTAAGGTTAAAAAATCAAAACAGTGTAAGAAACTTGTCTGTGTGGAAGATTTTCAGTCCATATATCTCTAGTTAATCACTGTATATTAATCAGATCAGGCAATAGTAGTAGAAGTAGCGAACTTAAACTCATAAGCCAAAAAAAAATAATAAAAAATATATAATTGTACAGAATTACTAAGTATTCGAAAGTAATCCAAGCAAGGCAGACAGTCTGTTTCCAATCGAAAATCCTTTATTAAGTACACAGACAAGTGATTAAAATAAAACAAAAATAGAGCAATAATTTCCACACAAGCTTTCTAAATATATATATATATATATATATATATATATACTTTTTATGAGGCAAGGGAATGGTTTATTGTGCTGTAAAACAAAGTGTTATTGGTACACATGTTAAATTCACAACCCTTCCTCCATCAGTGTGACGAGCTGGTCCTCCCCTTCTTAGTAGCTGTTATAATAATATAACCCTTATGTACTTTAAATACAATGTATAATGATGTGGTACCTCTTATTTAACCAGATTAAGTAGATTATTAAGTCTGTGATTTTATCCAAGACAATATACGACGTGGCTGGAAATATATCAACCTTAGTCCATTTGGCAGTCAAAAAATATATATAAATATGTACATATACACTTTGCATGTAAAAAATCAATAGTAAAAATCATATTCTATTTTCATACCCTATTGTTAACAAAGATCTCTTTTGTCCTTCTAGACTTCTTCAGGTCTGTGTACAAGAACCTAAAAAACTATCTATAAAAATATATTTAATTGTATAATTAGTTAGTATTGTTATTACACATCATTTTGAATAAAAAAAAAGTTCATAGTGTCTTTGCAATGGAATAATTGCCCCTCTTTCCCACCACTGAACTTTACCAAATGGTTATTTGGGTTTTCTTCCTTTCTTTATTTTTTTGTCTGTCAAATGAGGCCTTACAGTGATATGCAAGACAGCGGATGTTTCAGTATTGGGTAATTATCCATGTTACTATATTGTAACAGAATTTTATGCTGTTATACCGGTTTGCCAGTTCATTTTCCTCTCCTTTTTTTCCCTTCTATTAAAGATAATCTTTAGATAAGAACACCTTTGAATTATTGATGTAGAGTTGATAATGAGAAGACATACAGACAAGGGAATCAGTTTAAATAATTGCTCCTGAACTCCTGATAACCTTGTTTAGTTAAACTGGCCTACAAAATGAAATTTGCAGCAGCTTCAGAAAAAGCCTTTACAATACAAATTACAGACATACAACATATACTTTAGTAGCAAATTTTGTTGTACTAAGGATAATATACATTATTCTGAGTCTACTGCCCACAGCCGCTGTATTGTTACCAATGCTGCTTTGTAATTTTTCTGAAGAATGTTTAGAATTCTGTTCACAGTATAGAAGTTTGTTTGTGTCTTTTGGCTTTTCCCGGTTAGGGGTCACCACAGCGGAACTCCGGTCCGCTAATAATTGGCCTTAGATTTTTACGTGTCAAGTTGCCAGCCCTGACGCACAACCTTCAACGAAGGTGCACCCATTCATGCATCTCTCCACACAGAAGACGCTCTAGCTGAGAATCAAACATACAATGTCTTACTGTGAGCTGACAACGCTACTGCATCACCACCACTGCAGTCTGTTCACAATATAGAAGTAGTAGATGGAAAACATAAAAAGGACATTGGGGGAATTCAATAAAGCCTACATGGAGTGATTTTCCATGCAGGCATAGTGGCATGGCTCCAACATGGAAACCGGCAGCAGTGTGATCCAGTAAATAGAGCAGAGGAGTGTGCAAGAACGTGTGGACATGGAAGTGTCCAATGAATGCAAATCACCTCATAAGGAGGTGAATTTCATCCAAATGAAGTCAAATGAGGGTGCAACAGCAATCCAGCAAGCAGATAGGCAATCATACAGACCCCATATTTGTGTCCAAATTGTACATAGAAAATTACCGTGTACAAGAAATGAAAAATTGTACAGGGGCAGTACCTGCACCTTTAGAAGGTCATGGATTGCATATTGGAGACAGATAAGTGTACACTATGCCCTGAATGTCGAAAAAGTAATGCAAAATAATAAAAAATATATATTTTTAATAGCTATATGACGTTTGCACCATTATGCAAAAAAAAAAAAAAAATTATAAACTGTAAAATCCAAAAACAAGTCATATGTGAGAATAATGCATTATAGTGCCCTGCAAGCAATATGTGCAATGGTAGGTTTCAGTGGTTGCTAAGGAGGCAGGCCCTGGAATAGTGAAGTATCCAGGTTGTGTGCATGGATCAGTTTCCAAATGAGCTGGGTTTAGTGAATAGCAAAAATGGGCTATTGTGTCTGCAGATAAAAGTGGGGTAGCCCTTGAACCATATTGGTGCCCTCAGAAGAGGTAGCTGACATCAAAAGGGGGTGTGTCACATTATTTTAAGTGGATTGGAGCTCAGTGGTGCCTGTTTGCATGGGGCACCACTCAGCTAAGCTGGAGTGTGTGTCTATTGCTACTAAGCTTTTTTTAGCTGCGGGGCGCATGTTTTAGCTAGTTTGAGAGCATTTGAAAGGTGTACTACTGAGATGAGCATCCCCAATCAATGTGGTATGTCCATAATGCTAGGCAATGTTTATATTATTGGCGTGGGTTTGCACGCCGTACGGCAGTGTTTAGCAGGGAAGGCATTTAAAAAAAAAAAGGGTAATAGCCTGGGAAAGCCAGTCGTATAAATTACCATTCCACAGATACTGGGCCATTCAAAACCCTCAGTGATATAACTGGCAGGTGGAATGCATCATAGTGAGCCAATCACACAAATTTGCAGCACACCAGTATAAAGTATGCATACACCCTACAATCTGATTTTCCTACATATTTTGCACCATTGGAGTACACACATGAGAATTTTAACTGACAGAATGCTAGAGGCTGATGCTGCTCTGCTACATCTGTATGTGCTAGAGGCTGATGTCAGTGTTGATGCTGGTGCTGATAATAGGCCCAAACTAAGAAGGAGAAGAGTGTTCAGGCCCAGAGTAACCTTTCAGGGTCTACATGAGCTGGAGATTGTAGAGTGCTGCAGGGTTAACAGGGGCATACTACAAGAACTCACTGAGCTTTGCCACCCTCATCTCAGACGCAGAGCCAACAGAAGGGAACCCATCCCAGTGGAAACAAAGGTATGCGTAGCCCTTAGAATATTAGCTACAGGTACTTTTCAAAGACCAACTGGGGAGATAATGGGGATCTCACAGACATCTGCATCCAGAGTACTCCACCAGTTCCTGGATGCCATGCAAACACATGCCAGTGATCACATTTATTTACCCTGCAACCCTGAGGAGAGGGTTAGGAGTATGCATCTTTTCCACCATGTAGCACACTACCCTGAGGTGCTGGGTGCCATAGACTGCACTCATGTACACATCGAAGCACCACTGAATGAGGAGCATAGAGTCTACGTCATCTGCAAGGGGTATCGCTCTATCAACTGCCAGGTTGTGTGCAATGCCAAGGGCATTATCATGAGTGTATGTGCTGGCAGCCCTAACAGCTATCATGACTCCCATATCTGGCACGCATCACAGCTGTACCAGATGTTTTCCAGGGGGGAAATTCTGTGTGGCCATCTACTGGGGGATGCTGGCTACACACCGGAACTGTGGATGATGACACCCATCAGAAATATACACACACCTACCGAAGAATGCCATAATGAAGCACACATACAAACAAACACAAACATCAAAGAGCATTTGTTTGGAATGCTCAAGTCACAGTTCTGGTGCCTTTGTATATCAGTTAGAGCCCTGCAGTACTCTCCATCAACATGTGCACAGTTGTTCACAGTATGTACCATGCTACACATATGATCTTACAGAAAGAGCTGCGGCAGTATCATTACAGGGAAGGGACACACAGCCCCCCACCAGAGCCTAGGTCACCATAGCCACAGGAACAGGGGGACTCAGGGAGGAACCCCCTGAGCCTGTCCTTGTAGGTAGACATAGGTGTGCCCAGTATGCCCTGGCCTTGGCAAAGAGACAATGCATAGCACATGCACTGACAACCTAGGGTCCTAGGGACTGGCACCTTACTCTGACTTGCATACATAATAAAAAGGATGACAGCCACACCAGACATCCTCTACCTTACCATGTATTGATTATGTACAGTTTGCATAAGACAGAGTCAGTCCTGACCACAGCTCTCTCAACTGTTGCAGCCACAAGATAATCCATTCTCCTTTACTGCAAATGTACAGGGTACTAGTCTACAGTAGCATAGGTATGTATATGGACCTGCTGCATGTATGTAAGGGAACAGAGTGGGTTGCTGGGCTACTTGCAGTTAACTAACAGCTACTTGGGACAACAAGTACTCTGTCCAATACTGGGTGCCCCATAATATGCAGAACATGACAGGGCTGGAAAACCCATTGCAGTATGCAAGGGGAATGCCAAATAGCAGGGCCATAGGACAGATGCACCACTATCAATGACAGAGCCCACTACTCCCAACACACCAGTGTTCCCATACAACTGTAGTAACAGTTATGTTTGCAAGGATATATCTGCAGACCACACAATCCCAGGGCTGTCAAAAAGAACCTGCCCAAATGGCCTATTTTGCACAAAACACAGGGGTCAAAGCAGGGCTCACACAGCTGTGTGTCTGTCTCTCTGCTGGTGATAGTGTGTGCAATTAAACCTCACCTTCTGATGACTCACTGGGCTAAGTACCTTAGCATGGTTAATGATGTTGATGGTTCAAAGCTGGCTGCACCTGCAACTTTTGCATGTGAGGTACTTGTATGGTAGGAGTCCTACAGACTGTCAGTATACCTCAATCTGTTCATGCCAGAAAGCTGGTCAAAGGCAGAGACAATGGGTGGCAGAGCACCAAACAATCAGACATTATGCATGTTCTGAGCAATTTAGTAAGTGACTAGTATAATAGCAGGCTGCAACAGGTCAGATTAGCAGCAGGATGTAAAGACCATCACTTAACTGTGTCAGTACTTTTCTGTGGTCTCCTTGTATTAGTTTATTACCAGGAAACTACAACTGTATGAGGAACAGAGCAGACATATGGAATGGAATGCTGGACATCTTGCAGAAACATATACAGTAAGAGGCATGTAGACTGTCACCCTGTATATGCTGTTACAGCATGTACCCCAGTCACATCATACCAACAATAACTTACAGCAGGAAATCTGCACAAAGCTATGAGCAGTGGTGAGACAAAGGCCCAAATACAAGGGGAAGGATTAACTACTGACCAGACAAATGTATAAAGTTCAGAGAATAACAGGTCATGCATTAGCTTGGGTTTGCTGATGTATATAGAGTCAGTAACTTAAATGTCTGTCAGCATGTCCTAATGTCAACCTACAATGATTTGCCAATAATGTACCTGAAATCTACAATGCTATGTTCAGCGTAACATACATATGCAGACCTCCGTACATTTTATTACAAACATCACAATTGATATGTATGAGACGTATAGCATGTTCAAAACACAGCCAGGGAATGCCTTGGAGAAAATATCAAGGAGGTGACTGTTGAATCAAGTGAAGCAGCCAACTGGCTACATCATACAAAATCCTGGACTGGAGTACAGGTAGGTCTGATCTGGAGTCACCTTGTAAGTATAGTCACACTGGGCATGCTTCTATACTTAGCGAGCTTGAGCCCATGTCTGATGCTTCATTTGTCTGAGGAACTGATATATGAAAATATGTGTGTGCATACCGGCAACTATGTACATGTATCTGTCTCTCCCTATCACCCTCACACATGATTACCCAACCTATCAGTATATAGCAGAGATATTATATATGTATGTGTATATATGTATATATACAGCTACATAAAGGTGTAGAGTGATTTAGACTCTCCACATGTATTTGTATACCACAGTCACATAAGACACACACACACACACACACACACACCTACAGTTACATCACTCATATATGTATGTGTGTGTGTGTGTGTGTGTGTGTGTGTGTGTGTATATATATATATCTATATATATCTATATATCTATATATACATATATATATATATATATATATATATATATATATATATATGGGTCTACCTGAGATGGTCGACAGGCCATATGATTGACACTCATTTGGTCGACAGTTCATTTGGTCGAAAAGCATTTTATGCCCCCACACCCCCCAATGTGGGGGGCTGTGCCCCCCACACCTCTCCTAACTATATATATCAACTCCAGGGTCGCACAACATTGGGGAGGGGGGCAAATCTGCTTGTCAACCAAATGAACTGTCGACCAAATGAGTGTCCATCATATGGCCTGTCGACCATCTCAGGTAGACCCATATATATATATATATATATATATATATATATATATATATATATATATATATATATATATATATATATATATATATATATATATATCATATACATGGGTATATGTGTATGGGGATGTAAGAATGTCCGCACATACATGCAGGATGCTGGGGTCATCTGTACCTACACACATAGCAGTTGTTTGATGTTAAAAGACCAAGTCCACATAATGACATAGCTGCCCAAGCACAGAACCCTCTGCCTGTGGAATGTCACCTTGTAGATGGATAATGGTGAGCAGGTGGTGTAATGTGCAATGGTGTTGAAGCAGGACTTGGACAGCCATTATGGTAAATGGTCAATTGTCCACCTATCAAACTGCAACCAGGCAGACATGGTGGAACTGGTACCTGTGCACACATAGCAGGGGTATTAACATGTGCCCAACTGCTAGGACACTCGATACACTAACATCATAAAGCAGGTTCACTCTGCAGGCCACAAATACCATGCAATACAAGGCTACTTTGCATAGTCCACAAGTACTGTGGCTGCAGCCATGTGTACAACAGATTTAACCAGTGGTGCATGTAATATGTACTGCAAGCTACAGTGTGTAATAGTAGGTAGGTAAGGGTTCAAATCTCACTTCAGCCACCTTGTGGGTGTGGACGTGTATGTAGATATTTCCCTAACAGTAGTACAGACATAACCATCTGGCATGTGGCTGTGCCATGGTGAATTATTTTATGGATGTGTGAGTTGTGTACTCCTGCACATTGTCCTCCCTGTAAGCACCTGCTGATGTCACCCTCCTTATCAGCACTAGCTGACATTTTAATAACAGATAAACTCCATGGTGCATGCGATAAGTACATAGTGTTCTAATGTATGCTACTAGATAGGTAGAGGTTTTAATCTCGCAACAGGAAACTGTGTGTGTGTATAAATATGTCTCCTTGCAGCTGTGTGCCTGTCTAACCTATCTTTGTGCAATGGTCATACATTTTAAGGCCCTATGCCTACCTGCCAGCCTCCCCATTGTCCTCTTTTACAGGGCCTTCTGATTTCTTCTACCTTAACAGAACTGGCTGACAATTGCAAAGCAGATAAGCTCCATGGGGCACACAATATGTCCATAGTGCACTAGCATATGCTAACAGATCAGAAGGGGTTTCTAATCTCACAACATGCATCTGTGTGTGTGTGTGTGTGTGTGTGTGTGTGTGTGTGTGTGTGTGTGTGTGTGTGTGTGTGTGTGTGTGTGTGTGTGTGAATATATCCCATGCAGCAGTGTGCATCTCTTGTCCATCTGGGTTCAATGGCTTAACATTTTAAAGACTTGTGCCTACCTTTTGACCTACAATGTCTACTGATGTAGTTCACCTTAGCAGCACTGGCTGACAATATCAGAACAGATAAACTGTGTAGAGCGTATCATAAGTGTGTAGTGCTATAGTGTATGCAAATAGATAGGTAGTGGTTCTACTCTCACTAAGAGCAACTCTGTAAGTGTGTGTGTAAATCTATCCTCTTGCTGCACTAACTCTGTCTCACCTATCTGTATGCAATGGGTGTACATTTTCAGGCCCTGTCAACCCTCCCATTGTCCTCCTTATACAGGCTCTGCTGATGTCATCCAGCTAAACAGCCCTGGAGGATACTCTCAAATCACATAACCTCTGTGGGGCATGTGATTACTACCCAGTACTGAAGTATCTCCAACTAGATAGGTAGGGGTTCCAATTGCCAAAAGGCCATTTCTGTGTGTGTGTGTATGTGTGTGTGTGTGTGTGTGTGTGTGTGTGTGTGTGTGTGTGTGTGTGTGTGTGTGTGTAAATATACTCATTGCAGCAGTGTGTCAGTATTGCCTATGTGGGTACAATGGTTAAACAAAGCCCTATGAGTACCTGCTGCCCTTAAATAGCCCACATCTACCTAGGCATAAATGCCATCTGCCACCATCTGCATATGTAGGCACACAACACTCAGGTGACACGTATCAAGGGTGGCATGCTTTGTCATGGGGTATGCATGCAAGATTATGCTGTCCACCCTATTGCCTCTGACACACTGCTATACACAGTCACACCTAGGTAACCATGCACATATAAAGCCTTATATTGCTGATCTCATATGTCTGCTTTGCTACCATGCTATTCTGAGCTGCTGTATTGCCCCCAAGTCTCCACAGTTTAGTCACGTACACCCCTGCAGCCAAAACATACAAAGTTCTGAGAGACACCTGTCAGTTTATGACACCTCGGCCAATGTAACAGCATGCAGCAAAGCACCAAACACTTTAATGTGTATGCATGACACATGCCAGCAGACAGCACCTGTCATGGCATAACAGAACTACAGTAAACAATGTAATGTAATGTATATTAGTCACCCTGTGCAGCTGACACGTATTTGCATGTCCCTGCATCAATGCTATGGATGGCAGGCATATGGCACAGGTATCATCACATGCACAGGGTGTGGAGTGGGGGTGCCAGAGGCCCAGGCTGTGCCAAACAGTTGACATTGTGTGTGGGGTTCAGGTAGGGCTGGTTGTCAGCTGAGCCATGGAAAGGTGCTGTGTGTGTTTGCTGGTGACCTGTATGTGACACTGAAGTATGAGTGTGTACGTGTACATATTCAAGCCACATGCTAGCACCACACATAGGTATGTTGGACAGCAATGGACCATACATGGCAGAGTAGAAAGTTCACCATCTCTGGCCATGAACATGGGAAATGGATCTACCAGGAGTGGCACTGGCACCACCATGGCTAGGGACAGATGTGGTACTAGTCACTTACAGTGACTGGTGTCTGCTTGATGAGCCCATGTCCCTCATTGGAATGCCCAGGACCATGTGCCCATCATCTGCCATGCTGTGGTATGGACAGCAACCTCCTGTCTGTAGTGCTGGTGGTATTACTAATACAGGAGCTTGAGTGAGCATGACAATGTGGGCTCTCAGCAGATGTTGTTGCTGACCTACGTCCATGTGCCCAGTGTTCTACTCCCACCACATGTTCTAGCACAGACAATGAGCTGTCAAGGACTGACAATGTCTCACCCCACCGTCTGTCCACTACATCAGTGAAGCGATGTGTGGCATCACCAATGTTGTTGATGGAGTCACTGGTGCCAGACAGTGATGCATTCATGATCCTGAGCATCCATCTGGTGTTGCATTTGGAATGTGCCTGCACATCCATGATGGCCTGAAACATGCGTTGAGTGACTCATGATGAGACACCTGTGACAGCTGGTGGATGGGCAGCTGGCCTCCTTTGAGCACCCCTGTCAATATGCCTGTGTGGGACCTCACCAGCTGTCTGGCTATGGCTAGTGTCTACAGTCACTGATGCCAAAGTCACCACACTCTCCTGTTTGATGCCACCAAGCCCTGACTGTCCAATGTCTGTGGCCACAGGGGACTGGGTATGGGGTGGCATACCGACTGTGTGCAGTGTCATTTGGAGAGGAAGTGGGATGTCACCCCATGGGACAGATTTAGCCCCCAACAACCCCTCCTGTGCCTCACTATATCCACCATCATCAGCAAAGTCTGATGAGACACTGACATCAGGTTGTGAAGGGGACACACTCCAACCTCCCCATGGTCACATGTGAGGAGAAAGACAACATGCCTACATTAATACCTGCACTATTGTGTCTGCTGAGCACACACATGAACATACAGGTGAGGTGCCACTACTGCATTATGCATACCACACCTTATTTCTGATCCCATGCACAACACACATGCAGACTACAACATACACAAACAAGACAGGCCCTTAATAACATGCACTGCAGCTATGTCTGGTTAATGTTGCCAGTAGTATACACCTGTGAGATAAGTGATATGTCAGTGTATGTGATGGACCTACACATACAACACAGTGCACCCATCTTCACCATACTATTGCCCCTGTATAGCAGACTGCATAGACCATCACAAACATAAGTGCAAATATGTTACAGCTCCTTTAAGTACACTACTGTGATTACTGATCCAATGCACTGCAGTGAACCCCTCAAAAACCAGACATACAAGTATTCTACTCTGGCTAAGCATAAGAGTTGTGTCTATGGCAAACTGGCTGCCCTTAATATTCTTAGGGTATATGTGAGCCATACCAAAACAGTTTCACACTTGCCGATTACAGGACATTTGACTATGGCCACACTAGATGTACCTATTGAAATGTGAGGGAGAGGTACTGTCAGCAAACACAAATGTGGCATTGTTATAGGATAATGTGCATATAACATGTACAGTAGGAACTCAGATACTGTTCACATTGCTGACATTCTGACTATGTGTACACAAGTGTGCATTACAAACAAATCCCCCCAAATGCAGATTAACCTGATATCTGTGTACTGGTTATGCAGAGGCTGCCTTAATGACTGCTACAGTATTACAGTGATTAACACAGGGGGCTTACCTTGATGCTCCTCTTCTGTGGAAGCTGTGCCACCCACTTACATGATGTGTAAGGTGATGGATGCTTGGGAGCTGATGGTTGATGCCAGGTTTCCGAAGAACTCCTCTGTGGTTGAGAGTGGTTGTTTTGCTGCAAGCCCTCCATCAGTGGCAGCACGGTCCCTGGCCACAGCAGTGGCCCTCTGCTGTGCAACATTTATCATATCTGGTGCCTGGTGTCAGACCTGTTCATAGCTCCTTTCTTGTAGCGCTACTTGGTTTACTGATGTGATGAGGTCAACTCAAAGTGCAGCACATTGCTCCTGATTCTGGCGACTCCTAGAAAGCAGGATGTTGTGATTGAGTCTGAGGCCATCCACGATCACGTTGTTTTTGGCAGCAGAAAAAGGTGGGTGCCTCTGTCTGTACATGGTGTCTGAAAGACAAGAAGAAGGGAACACATCACAAGATCATGTACATTCCTCTCCACTACATACACACCCTGCACATCCATATTGACCAACACTATCCTCCAGTAACTACCACATTATACCCTGCCATCTATCAACACACTATGTATGTGGCTATCAGCAACATTGTAAAAATACAACTTGCATTTTCCTGCTCATCTTGCTTTTTCCTGCTACTTGCTGCTTGTTCTCTAAAGTGTTCAACTGCTTCTTTTCTGTTGCATTTATTACTGCTTGTTTATAGCCTGTCTAAATTGTAAGTGTGATTGTAAGCCTCTTACATTTGGTTTAAGCACTTGGGCTTTAGGCCCACCCCTTAGCTCTCCCTGGCCTTTCAACCTCTGATTCTGACAAATATGGATGGACAATGTCCTACAGTTTCTCCTGCCACACTTGTTGATATCAGAATCCTGACACAATGTAGCAACTGCCTCATGTACACAGACAACCATCTAGTATCATCACCTTGGAGCACAATTTGTGAGAGATGCAATTCAATTAGGAACCTAGAATCCATGATCTCTCCATCTCAAGCCAGTATACCTGGCACTGAAAAGGCTGTCAACTCAATCACTACACTTCAAACACCACCCACACCTGTACAACACACACCAACATATGAGGAGGTCCTCAACATACACATTCCCAAACAAAGGAGACCTGCAAAGCAAAAACACAAGCAATCTCGACAGCCCTCCACACTACATACCATGCATAGTCCACATACCTGTGTCTCACAGCCACTAAAGCTTCACCATAAACCCAACATATTAGTCATAGGAAACTCCATTGTGAGACACACAGATGTGCCTCTCACCAGGCTGGTTAAAGAGAAAGTCACAGTTAGTTGTCTATCAGGTGCCAGAATGTGCCATATCACATACGCACTGAAGTCTCTCAACAACAGGTAATGTTATGACTGTCATAGTCCATATTGTCATGAATAACTTGAGATGTACCTCCCTGGACTATATGAAAAGAGACATGATTGAGCTCACTGATTATGTGTCCTAGGCAGGTATGTCCCTGGCCATCACCCAGAATGATGCCTCAATACAAACAGGAAATGATTGACTTTAACAATTGTCTTAGTTTCAGGTGCCAGTCCAGGGGGATCCAGTACCTGACAACCAGGAAGACATTGGCAACTTTAGCAAACCACACTTTAATAAAACAAAAATCAAGTAAGCGCTTTTGTTATGTACAGTGACACAACTTCTTCAGATCAGGTCTGAAGAAGTTGTGTCACTGTACATAACGGAAGCACTTACTTGATTTTTGTTTTATTAAAGTGTGGTTTGCTAAAGTTGCCATTTCAACTTTTCTTTTTCATTTAAGTGCAGTTTTTTGTTTTTACAGGTTTGTCAACCTGGGAAGATATGCCCGGCATCTGTCTCACCTGGGCTTCAGGCTTCTGGAAAAGGTTCATGCCTCACCCATAGTGCTTTTTTAGGACAACTGATGATGTTAAAACTACCAACATAAAAATGACTTAAACGTCATGCTGCTAAATGCTAGGAGTCTAAACATGAAACTGCACTCATTGTAAGAAGTCTTAACCCTGGAAAATGCAGGCATCTGTGCAGTTACAGAAACCTGGATCACAGCTGCAGAAAACAACCCAGCCTTACCTGGTTACCCATCCTATCATACATTCAGACCCCAAATTGCGTGCAGTAAAGCCAAAAAAGGTGGAGTTTCAATATCTATCAAAGACATACACACCTCCAGCCTGGTCAAACAGTGTGGAGCACAGGGGACACTCAAGGTGGAGTTAACCATTGACAAGACCCCTATTCAAATCATAGCTAGCTACTGGCCTCCAAATCTGACTGAAGGTGGCCATTCTACCTATATGGGCATGTTCAACTGTATCAGAATTCAACCCTTTACCCTGATCCTGGGTGACTTTAACTACCCAAACACAGACTGGAAAAACTACTCATGTCAAAACACGAATACCCAGAGATTCATCAAAGTTGTAAATGCAAACAAATTTGAACAGCTAGGTGATACTCCTGCAAGTGGTGAAAATATTTTGGACATGGTATTAAACAGCACGAGTAACCACTGCAGCATCCCTATAGTATCATCATCCCTAGTAAGATCTGACCATAAAGCAGTCACTGTTGAACTCACCATCCCCCACAATAGCCATCTAGCCAGGGTCACACATAAACACATCTCCAAATTTGATTACAGCAGATAGCATAAACAGCTTCACAGCCCCCTCCCCCTCTGTAGGAACTGGTGCCAACATCCAAAAGTACACCAAAGCATTATATGAACATACATATCGATGCATGAAATCAGGAATATGTGACAGGACTGCATCATCTTCTGCAATGGTAAGTAAACCTGTCTGGTGGACATCTGCATTAAATAAACTTTATAGCAAGACAAAAACATCACTGTCCAAGACCAATAAGGAGCAGGTGCCTAATTGGAAGCAATGTCTCCTTAGCCTGAACAAGCAAATAAGAGTGCTACTGAAATCCTCCAAAGCAAACTTTGAGTCCTAATTGATGACATCTACTACAGACAATCATAAGTCCTTCTTCACATATGCCCACAACCTCAAAGGAAGCACCCAGATCTGTTCAGAAGTGGTGGTCAAGGACACCACATATACAAATGATGTACCTATAGCAAACTTGCTGACTGACAGAGTCAGTGAAAACTTCAACCCTCTGCCCCCCTCCCCCCACCAGTAGATCAGGATATCATCAGTACCTGCCCCCTTCCCCTTAAATCAAAGGAACAGGCCATTACTGCTCTCTCAAAGGTACAAAATATAGTCTCCATGAGACCTGATAACATCCCAGGCTGCATCCTACATGAACTCAGGCAGGAACTTGCAGCACCATTAGGCACCCTATTCAACCAAAGGCTGAGTACTGCCTTTGTCCCAGCTGAGTGGAGAACAACCACTGTTATGCCTCTGCACAAAGGTGGAGCATCCACCAATGCAGGAAATTATAGACCCATCACCATAACTAGCCTGATCTGCAAGGCCATGGAATGGATTATCAAGGGCTCATTAACAAGAACATTGGCAGCCTCCAAATACTCAGTCCCACACAGTTTGGCTTTGTCAGGGAAGATCATGTCTGTTACATTTGGTCGACTTCTTTGCGACAGTCACCAAAGCCATGGATGAGGGGAAGACAGTGCACACCTCCTACCTTGACCTGGCCAAAGCCTTCGACAATATTCCCCACTCAGCCATAATAGATAAACTCTCTCAGCTAGGCATCCATCCATATGTTACCAGATGGTTAGCAAACTGGTGCACTGATAAAACCCACCTAGTCAAAATAGGGGAAGGCACCTCAAGCAGTACACCCATTACAAGCAGTGCACCCCAGGTTCTGTCTTAGATCCTCTGTTATTTGGAATATACTTTTCTGAGGTGCAGGGCAAAACCAGTCGGCTATGGCTGACGAACTTTGCAGATGACTGCATTCTGGGTGCTGTCACCAAATCCCCTAGTGCTGTGGACATTCGCAAAGAGGGTCTCACTCAGACAAATGAGAAAAGCCAGAAACATGGCCTCATACTGAATACCATAAAATGCATCATCATCATCCCCTTTGGAGAGTGTGACATCCCCTCAAATTACCACATTCATAACAATGTCATAAGCATGCAATCAATTGTGAGGGATTTGGGCACACAGGTTTATAGCAACCTGACTTTTGACCACCATGTTGCTTCCACTGTAGGGAAAACCTTCTACATAGCCAGCCTCATCACTGAGGGTATCTCATCCAGGGATGAGGACGTCATAACATCCCTGTATTCTTCCTTTATAAGGCCCATTATTGAGTACAATGCCACTTTTGGTATGTAGCTCACAAAGCACATGCAGCAGCTGGACAGACCACAGAGGTTCCTCACCAGGAGAATCCAGGGCCTCAAGTATCTACCATCCACAGATAGGCTAAAAGCCCTATCACTGTAGTCAGTTTCATGCAGATCTCTCAAAGATGACATCTGTCTGCCATACAAGACAATCATGAACCCCACCTTGATGGGACTGCTGCATATCCGCAAGTCAGTCTCCACTCGAATAACCCAGAAGTGTGCCCTTAAACTGGTCTGTGACATCAATAGGACTTGTTGGCAGGACAGATTTGTGTCCAATAGACTCCCTCATCTGTGGAATACACTCTATCTCCACGTCAAGCAGAATACCTCCTTACCCCTTTTCAAGAGCAACTTGGATAACTGGATGAGAAAGAGGAAATACACCCTTGGGATTCCACCTATGTCCTTTTTGGACTGGGGCATCAGGTGCTGACTTTTATAAACATGGGCTAAACTCTTGGCTAGGCTAATAAGGGGCTCAGGGCAAATAGGCTAGTAATCTCCTACGATCTCATGATCCTATGAATACCGGTTATGGCCTTGTGTGCTGTGACAGACTGTGTTGTTATATCTCCACTCCCATCAATGGTATCTACTGCAGTGTGTCCCCTATGGGTGACATCCCAGTACCATGTCAAACATCCACCATCTGACAAGTAGGTGAGTATTATTACAAGTATATGTGGACAGTCCAGCAACATCCATGTTACGTAATGACAGACTGCACTGCAAATGTGCTGTAGGGTATTGTCACTCTAGGTGTCTGACTTCTGCAGTACACAGATGTTTGTGGAATGTTTACATGTGCCTGATATATGTGAACCTTCTGCCAGACAAATGTGGAATTCTGGCAAATTGTTGGACAATATGAAATGTTTTTTCTCAGACTGCTGGGAATGTGACTGTCACGCACCAGAACCCTCAGAAAACAGGGGTCTATATTAGATACTCGAAGTTACAGAACTTCAAAGTTCACTATTATCAAATGCCTAATAAAAAAGTAAAAAAGTCAGGAAACAAACCTACTTGCTGTAAGCAGTGGGGCAAGCACCCCTTCAACTCCCATGTGGGGGGCTATGCCCCCCACCCCCCGCTACTTAAATATACCAACTCCGAGATCACGCTACAGTGTAGGAAAGGGAAATCTTCCCTTTCCGCACTGTAGTGCATTAAAGTGCAATCTCAGAGTTGGTATATTTAAGTAGTGGGGGGGTGCAGGGTGCAGGGGGGCTTGCCCCCCTGCTTTAATCCATCACAGTATGTTTCCTTTGCTGTATTTTTTTTTTATTTTGAAGTTACTAAACTTAGATGATATGGTGTCGACCATATCGTATTCGAAGTTCAGTAACTTTGGGTATTTAATATAGACCGGAAAACAGTTATGTACAGTAATAGCTGTTACTGTATTCATTCCCTTACTTGTAAGCTCAATATGTACACTCTTTTGCTGAGGTTGGGCCTGTCCCCCCACTACTACTGGCTATGACCTGAAGTCCCACTATGGGAGCCACCAGGCATGCTAGCCATAGCCCTTAAACAATGAGATACGGATATTGGGTACACAGTGACCTAGCCAGTGTACATCAGGGACAGTCAGGGACACCTGTACAATGTTTTACCTATTCCTGTGTGACATTCACAGACTGGGAGAAGTTTAATGACAGTACATCATGTAATATGCCAGTTGTGTCCATCATTACTTACTGTTACTATTGTCTAACACACAATCCAGTAGCATTTGTACAGGAGCTGACCATTGTAGGAGGGACTCAGAGGGCCAGATCTGTGATGGATGTCACAGAAGGCAGAGTTGATAGGGAAGCCTGTAGGTGCTGGACAGCTTACTATCACCTACATATCATAACAAAATATGTACTACAGGCCTACTGTTGTAATCCCTATTCCCCATAACTGTATCCTCCCTTTTGTGTCCCCTTACATTGGGACTTCTATTACATACCTGGTAGAGTGCTGTACTCCTTTTTCTGCAGAAATCCTGAAGAATAATGATTGTGATATCTCAGTCTGTCTTTGTAAAGAAAATCACAGACCTGTTTAGCATAGGTAGCTGCTTGCCTTTTTTATGTAATGCTCATGAACAGATGATTGCCTGTGCACCAATCTGTGGCTTAGACTTGATAATTGCATCCAGAACAGCTGGGTTGCACTTTTATTAGCCAATGTCATGGCACAACAGTGCTATATATATATAAGGCTTCCATGTAGGCCTTGGTCCCTTTTCTAGTCTGTGAGATGGATATTATCGAGGTGTGGAGACTACAGTATCACAGAGGTTAGGAAGAAGTACTTTCTACTGCTGGGATTTCTGTGGTATGTCCATAGTTTTAAATGCTATGTCTGCCCATTGTGAAAAGCCTTTCTAATTATGTGGCAGTTTAGTTTTAAAAAATGTGGGTTGAGGTCAGTAAGGGGGAAGATAGATGTGAGTGTCATACTTTATACACATCAGAATATGCATGCTGCTGCAGTAGCTGCTGGTCTATCAGCTGTGTATGTTTGTAGGGGAACACAGTGACACATGTCTCTGTCATTTGAACTTTCCTCACCCCCTTATGCATGGGTTTTGTGTGGATCCCTTGTTCTAGGTGATTGTGAGGCATTCTAGGTCTGTAGCAGGTAGCTGAGCATGCTGCTCCATATTTTGTGGCTGCTGCTACTGCATTTTGCCCAGAAATCATACTGGGGAATGTGAACACATTGGAGGAGAGCAAGCTGTATATGTCAGTGAGGGAGCAGTGTCAGCTCTGTCGGTACAGCATAGATAAGGTGAGGGTACCCATAACCATCCAGGTGAGGCATTTGCTTCAGGTACATATGTTATGTAATAGTGCCATTCAGAGAGTGGTTGGTGACATTTAGCCTATACATATTTGTGCAGTATGTCCTTACCTATAGGCCTTTGACATGCTGACATGGGTAGCAGTGAATGCAGTATCAGCAACCGGTTCTGCTTAAAATTGCAGGATTCAGTCATTGATTTGTGTATTCACAAGCATGTACTTTTTAGTGCAACAAACTGTAATTGAACCCAGGACTGTGGGTGGCAAAATGTACAGCATGCTAGGAATGTAACAGATTAAGCTACCAAGTCAACAATGTAGCCTGTGTATTTGCAGGATATATGTGCATGCATACAGTCTGTTACACAGGATTTGCATAAGCATGTGTGCTCAGATGGGTGGGATGTGTGTCACCGAACTGTCACAATTTTCTAAACTCAGTCTGTACTGATTACTGACTTTCCAGTACTTCAGCACACAGACTACCATGACAACCATAACAAAAGTAGGTGGCACAACTGTGAACATTCTGCAACAGTCTGTGCAGTTGTCAGCTATACCTGATATCCTAGGCCTCACAAACATCCATCAACAATTACTTGGCTGTATACTGGTTTTATTTCTGCATTACAGTCTCAAGTACATGTCACTTTTGCCATTATCTGTACAAGCAATGTCACTGGCAATCAAGATATGTTTATGGAAACACCTGTTTTATTTCAGAGGTGAGTGGCCTAGTGGGACAATGCACTATGTTGTATTTCACAGGGTCCTGGGCTTAAGACTTGCTAGTGGTGATTGTTTTACAGATGTGTCTAACAATTTCAGGAAGACATAAGGTGATTACAGCATTTTTAAGCAGGTTTAAGTGGATTTGTGTGGTGTGGAGTGATGTACCGTGCTGCTTAGCTCCACTTAAACCCATGCTAATTCCAAAGAAAGAATAGAAAAAAAGGGGTGATAGGAAAGTGCTAAAAAGAGGGCAAGCAGGGGGAAAAACAATGTGAAGGGCAGGTAGGGATGTGAAGGATGGTTGTAGGAAAGGACCATAGCTCTCCATTTCTTGTACAGTAACAGCTGTGGAAGTTGCAGAAAATTTGGAATTTGGAGCCTAACATCCCAGAGAGAGGGGAGTGGGTGGCATAACTGTTTTGATTAATTGATGTAACGAATGATTGTGCACAGTGTGCATGGGGAGAAATGGAGAGCTATGTATTGGGGAATTTTTTTTGTGGGTCAGATGCCCTTTTTTGTAAGATGAGAGTGGAATGTTGGGGAAGGGATATAGGTATGTGTGGGGAGAAAAGTTGGGTAGCAGAGGTTGCATTTGCAAACACACAAGTCAGACAAGACAGCATACAGGGGCAGTGTATGACACATGAGGGGGGCAAACACCTTGGATGGGGAGAGTGTTGTGGAATTGGAGAGCAATGTGCCCTCAGATGGTAGCAGTGAGACTGAGCTTACCACCCATGGGCAGTCAGCATTGCTCCTTTACTTCCCCAAAGGTGGTGGTGCTTGGGGCTAAGTGCTGGAGCCAGCCTGCCCCTTCAGGATGTCCAGTCTGCCCTCAATCTGGTGCAAGTGATATGTGAACCCATGGTGCACGATGCTGTGCACCATTCCTTGGAGCTGTTGCTGGGTGACAACTCCCTCTCTGTGCCTGCTTCCAGAGGGGGGACAGGCCCCATCTCCTGAGGTGGCTCCAACCATAGGCAGTGCAAAACCAGTAAAGGGTGCAGCACCAGGTTGGGACCCAGACATGCTGAGAGCCAGTACAATGGCTAGCTGAGGTAGGGTAGTTGGAACAACAAAAAATGGCCTACCCAGTCGAGCTATGGTGTTGAGTTTTTGCAAAGTGTATAGGTTAGTAATGAACAGAACATTTAAATGTTAGTTATAACAGCATGCCAGGATGTTGCAAATAACCCAGTAACATAACATTTCATAGCATATGGAACACAACAATAAGTGAGATAGCAGTCAGTATTGTAACAGCATGCCAGTAACAGTTACGACATAAGACCAACGTCATATGTAATTCAACAAGGTATGTTAGTATGCAACCATTGTAATATATAACAATAATAAAACACATGACCCAAAAGACTGTTTTGAGAACAACATATGTTAAAAATAAACCATACCCGATGTGTAACAATAACAAATTATGATGCAAATAAAGGGTGGGTGGGGAGAGAAAGGCATTCCATTACTACCAGTGTAGCTTATATTATTAGTAATAGTACTCTTATATACTCTACAGATCTGTCCTTACTTTATGTATACAAGTGCCCTATCACTTCTATTGCACCTACATTCCTCTCAAGCTATCCGCATGGGACAGTATGAGCCAAGCTGTAAAACCTACAGGTGCACAACTACAGGGGACTATTACATGTGAAGGAAACATATATGTGTACCAATATGTAATGTGGACTGATGTAGTATGATTGTGCTATTGACATAAATCAAGTGGATGTTAAATCTGTGTCCAATGGATTTGGCAATAGTGATCACAGTCCATGATAGCATGACACTTGAGAGACATGTATCGTGCACAGTACAGAGTTTACGTATATCATGTCGTCCTTGGCAGGCATATGGTTAGACTATCAGCAGACATTCACAGACACACCAGGCATACATCCATACCAAGATTAAATGTTTTATTTGTTTTATTAACTTATATTAGTATTGTACCTGTTGACTTTTTATTTACTGATGTCTAATCACAAGACATTACTGAGCAATGCTGTTAACACTCTGGTTCATCTGGACACACAAATTAGTAACCCATTCAAACAGCTACAATAGTAATTTATTTACCTATAATTCCTGTGGGGAGAACATCTGTTAACAATACATAACTGTTTCTATAAATATTTAGTAGTACTTGCCCCTGAATTCGAACCCCGGTCTGTGTGTGACAAAATGTTCATCATATCTACTGTTTGCCAAACTGAGCTATTGAACCACTGCTGAGTCTGGATTGACTGATATGTGCCTAGAGCTCACCTGGTAGCAAACTGTGACCTGGTAATAGAGGTAGAGTATTACGCAAGACTGCAGTGACACTTGAACACACATGCATGAGATTCATGCATGACAGAGATAGTAGGTGAACTGTGCATTAATACATGGAATGCAGGTGTAGACAATTAACCCCTAGTGGGTGGAACTATGTGTGATCTGTACAGACCATACTGGAGTGCTGGGTTGGCTACTTGACGCATGTACAGTTGCAGATGCTATATTTGCAGTCTACAGTTATTTCAGTTTCATACTTGCCTGCAGCAGCGTAACTAACATCAGGAATGCATATAGCTGAAGTGCAATGGTTAACACAAGACAATCCTGAGATTCACACTATACCTTGGCCGTTCCTATTCTAGGTTCATATCTTAGCTCCACATCTACAGTTTAGCAAAGCACTCTTTATTAGCTAACCTTTAGTCACTTAGTGGTATTATTCCCGTTTTTACTTCACAGCCATTGTACTATGCAATTTTATGACCCAAAGCCCAAAATACACACATATTGCACAACACAGCTTTGTTAGGGGATGACATCATGCAGTGATTGGTATACATCTAGAAGTCTTTATTGATGAACAGTTCATATAATGCAGGTGTTGCAATACAGCTGTAATTCCACAACTAATGCAGTAAAAACTTTATTTCCTTAACATTATGAATGCAGTTGAATTTTATTTCCTTAACATTATTAATGCAGTAGAAACTTTTATTTCCATGACATTATTAATGCAGTAGAAACTTTATTTCCTTAACATTATCAGGTTTCATGCTTTCATCTTTATTGAACTATACCTGGCATTACTCACTTATATCAGTCCAGGCTATCACCATATTCATTGCAGTACACTCAAAACAGAATATACATACTGGCAGTTACTAATGTACTCTTTCTTTTATATATAACTACAGATTGTAAGCTACATCTGTACTCACTTCACTCAAGGTGGAACCTGGCCAAGCAGCATGCATGGGTCTCCAGGTTGCAAGCTCTCTCCTGTGGGGAGAAAAACACACCATTATGCATACTTATCTATCACACATGCAGATTAGGTATTGTAAAATAATGCTAAAAATACTTACAAACTTGTGGAGCATTGTCATCCTGGGCATCATGGATCCAACTGGCCAAGAGATCCCCCTTCCTACACTACATGTCAGCATAATGGTAACGCACCTGCTCACCTATGTGGGGATACCAGTTGCATTAGTGAAATCACATGCCAGCTTGTCCAAGGCCTCCAATTTGTACTCCGACCCCTGGTACTCACCCTGCAGCAGCTAGATGTTGTGGTCTTTTACAAGGAGTCCAATCACGACCCTGGACTCCAGAACACTCCACCACTGTGCCCAAAATTGTGCATCCTCTCCAACTCCTGCCATAGTTCCTGCACAGGTCAAACTCCAAAAGTTTCTGCCTGTATTCCCACCTGTTGCACTTAAATAAGGCTGTTTTCCTGCCCTTTGCCACAATTGCACCATTTTTAAAAATGCAACACTTTGCTTAGCACCATGAAAACCTGCTGAGCTCAGTTGAGCAGTGCAAAACTGGCGATACATAGCAATGCTTAGAGGTGTGCAAACCAGATTAGCTGATCTGAGCAGTGCTTAAATGGGCATTGCTTAGCAGGGCTTCACATCACTTAGTAATGCAGAAACCAGCTAAGCACTGCTAAACAGTTCCTTGTATAAGCACTGCAGGATTTAATAATACGTTTCATTATTGTGTAATTGCAAAAGTAATTTTGAATACAATGTCTGAGCATACATACAATATTCCATTAATGGTTTAAACATATGTATTTTAAGTGTATTTGCAACATAAATGCTTAATAACTTGTCTGTGTATTCATACAAAATTCAATCACGGCTTAATAGTACATCTCCTGAATGTGTATTTGCAAAATAATATTAATAACCTGTCTTTACATTCATGCAATATTTCATTGGGATTTAAAATTACTCTCAGAATGTGTATTTACAAAATGTCTGTATATTTGAACCCTGTACATACTGCACATGAGGCAGTTACTCTAATCACTCGGCTGCATAGCCATGTGACCTGCTGTCATACTTATACATATATCTCTCCACTGTATTTAAGCACCACTGAGCACCTCTGTGTGCCATGCAAACCTGCTCAGCTATGCTTAAACTTGACCTTTCCATTCATAATTAAAAGTATCCGGTTTCTATTTTTAGATGTCTGGCACATGTCCACAGCTAAGCACCACACCACACTGTGCAAACACACAAAAAATAATAATAATAATTAACTTTTTTATTACATTTCCATACACTGAATATCCAGCACTTTCACAGTGCAGGGTGTGTGCTACTCATCTGCGGACATAGTAACATACTCCATATAATATGCAAGGCGCTGTGGAGGAGGATTCACATACATGGCCATGGTATCTTCTGTGTAGGTCTTCCAGTATTCCTACACAGATTTTATTAAATCCCCAGGGTAGTCTGTAAACTAATAAAAATCCCAGAGCACAATAGTAAAACCTTTCATTTTATAAATTGTATACCATTTTTAAAGGGAATCTTTTTAGTAAAGCTGAAAGTTTGTCATCTTAATTTGTGCGATTTAAGAATAGCATTTCTTTTTATCAACAAATATGAGTTTTCTTGGGTATTCCAACTTATGCATTAGAGCCATAGAAAAGAAAAAAAATATCAAGTGGTCTGTCTCAAAAACTGCATACCTTTTACATATGACTTTTATGACTTTTTAAAAACTGCAAGTTAACGGCACAGTATTTAATTCAATAATGCATAATTAATGGAAGAACTTTTTTGCAAATTAATTAATAGGCTACTAATGTATTCTTGCTATATAAAAATAAAATGTCATTTAGTAGTAAGTTATACTTTGCAATTATGAAATAAAACTATTCATGGAAAATACAAACTGACATTTTAATGTATGAATTTAATTCCTACCAAATAGCACACTTGCTATCTTTCAGCTTTGCAATCTCATGGGTCATTTTAGGCAAAAAAAAAAAAACAACAAAATGATGTCCAATTTCTAATTTTGTTTAATTGTATTGTAGAACTGTTTATACAGCTGAAATAATTCAGCTTGGGTTCTTGAGTTCTGTAATAAAAGTATTTTTTTCGATATTTAGTCGAAGCAAACAAATTGCTTCATAGTCATTTAAACCAAAGTGAAAATATAAGAGGGCTTGTATGCTCACAGCATGAAGGTTATGCCTCTAAAAATCAAAACTAGGACACTGTCCTGTTACTTGCTAATTGTCTTGGCGTAGTTTTTGTGCTGATATTGTTTTCTCCTGATACTCCAGTCTCCTACAACCACTTAAACATTACTGGGAAATGGATATCTATAAATTATTCTTACATATATTGAAGCTACTCATGCATATGTGCCTCCTATTAACATTGCACAAATAGAACAGTTAAGAAATAAACCCAAATGGCCCTGCGTAAGTGTTCCTTTTTTCATTATTGAATTTAATTTTGCCTTCGGATTAACTTGATTTCCATTTAAGATAGATGGGCCACTACTGCTATTGCTAGGAAAACATGTATACAATTAGATGTGCATTTTATACATTCAAAGAAAATTAAATCCATCCATTGCAGTTTTTTTTTCTTTTACTGAACAATATAATGCAGCTTATATACATAATTACTTGATGTGATTAGTCTTTACATTAAAAACATGTTAAGAAATTTTGTACTAGTTTTTAAAGAAGAATGTATAAAAATATAAAGTTAATATTCTCTTGTGGTGTCTGAAAAAAAAACAGTGCCAGTGCACTTTAGTCCATTTTAGAATTACTGTTTTTGTTCCTGGTTTTGGCAATGTTAAACAAAGAAGTTGGGATATAATATTTAATGCATTTTACAAGGAAGTGTGGTGACATGATTTGATTACTAGCATTATTGACTATTACTATCATTTCCATTCTTTTTTGAAAATGGTCATTTAAAAAAGGTAGCACCATTAACTAATTTGACTTTATTTAGCATATAGGTTGAACATTTTAGAAGTAAAATAAAAATTTAATTTTAAATTATGGAAATGAGGCATATAGAAAGTTAAAATATGTATACCTGGTTCAGAAGATGAAACCTTGCTTATCTTGTTGTTTCATGATATGTTGTTTCAATAAACACTTCCACACAATGCTGGCTCTGCTGCTGTATATTTGCAGTGAAAGTGTTTATTAGGTCAAGGTTTCTTCTAACATATCAGACATTTAAAAGTACATCTGTGGATCTTTTTTAAGCACATTTTCTGTGATCTTACAAACTAGCAGCTATCCATGATCACCTTTTAAGGGCTGAGAAGACTCCAAACAAATATATGATAAGCCACAGTCCATTTGTTTATGTAACTTATCTTCTACCTTGCACAGTTGTCTCACCTGTAGACTATTAACTGTCATAAAATCCTAACCTTTTATTATGAAAAAGAAAACTACGCAGGAATTCACAAATAATAAGCATTCTCAAAAGGATGCAACATATTCCTAACCAATAGTTACTGCATGATATTGGGAGTACTGTATTAGCTGAAGTTACTTTTCTGCTAAGTAGCTTCTTAATGTACATACAACATTTTATAAAACTGCTTTCTATTTTAATAATCAAACATTATCCGGAATCCTAGACTTAGTAGCCCTACACTAATGATGATTGCCGATAAATCAATAACCTATATTTTCCATTAACAATAAATGAAATTCAGAAGAAAGATCTAAGCCAAAATACCTCAAAAGAAGTCATGATGCTATTAAAGAGAAAGGCATATATGGGGTGTATTCCTTCCTGTCTTGTGGCCCCAGTATTACAATCATTTATCATCTTAACATCTTTAATATCATGCAGTAATAAAAATAATTGTACTTCGTACATTGTACTTTATGCTACTTCTTGTGAATAGGAAGATCTGATACTGCATTCTTGTCCTCTAAAAAATGTTCAAAGTAGCCAACAACTGGTGCAAAGAATACCCATAGTTAGTGTGCACTTGTTATATTCTATAAAATTCACACTCATTTCAATCTTCCCCTGTTTGTTGACTTATATGTTCAGCATACTGGTATTGCTGTTTGTTCCAGGGTCCCAGCTTCCATTTTCATACCAAATACACTGGTGTCCATATTTCTGGCTAATGTTACAGCATGTGAGCCACAAGTCATGAAACTCAACTATATTCAGGCAATTCAGTGGAGAGGAGAGAGTAGTCACAAGAATGGCAGTTGTTTAGCATGGAACTGCAAGTGTGTTTGTGCATACTTTTCTAATATTGCACTTGCAGTTTGGGGTATGCAAATGGCCATTTATGTGCATGTCTGTGAATGTGTGTACATGCGTTCTGCAAAGTTTGTATGTACATAAAATGTTCCTTAAATTATTTATTTATTTAATATGAAACTCAACTGTGTTAAGGCAGTTCACTGGAGAGGGGAGAGTTGTCACAAGGTTGATAATTGTGTAGTATTGCAAGTGTGTTTCTCCATAATTTTCTAATAGTGCACTTGTAGTTTGGGGTATACAGAGAGCCATTTATAGGTTCATAGGTTCATAGGTTCATACTAGGTTATCTGCCCTAGGGCATTTATAACCCTAGCCAGAGTGTGTTTGGCTTTCGCCACCCATTTTAAATGAATTTTGCTATGCTCTTTTTCGAGGTTAGTATACTGTGCCTCTGTCTAACAGTGACACAGAAGTGATACCCGGGGTAAACCTACTATCTCCCATCCACTCATCAAGATGCCTCTTGAAGAGAGTCAATGAGGGACTCTGCCTAACCTGGACTGGGATTTTATTCCAGAGTGAAGGGAGCCTCTGGGTTATGAATCTGTCCCTCCAGCATGTCCTATTTATTTCAGTGCTGAGGTTCAAGTCTCTTGAGGGCATAGCTCAATGGGATTTGGATTTTCTGAGGTGCAGCATGTCCATTAATTCTGGGTTGGACATGGCTTTATACGTCAAGCACAGATCGCCTCTGAGCAGGCGGTATGCCACTGAGTAGAGCTGGAGTTTCTTTAACTGGGCAGCATATGGCATCTGTTTGGGCCCTTTGATCCTCTTGGTGAGGTACTTTTGGGGTCTTTCCAGTTGCTGTAGGTGTCTGGTAAGGTACATCCCAAAAGGGGCATTGTGCTCAATTATGGGCCTGATGAGGGATGAGTAAAGTGGCACGATGACCTCCCCTGATCTAGATGTGAATCCCTTCATGATTAGGTGGGCTATATAAAATGTTTTTCTAACCACTTTGGCCACGTGGTTGTCAAATGAGAGATTGCTATCAACTTGGGTCCCCAGGTCCCTAATTACTTCTTCTGTACTTAATGGATTACCACCTATGTGGTAATTTGTGGGCACTTTGTTTTTGCCAAAGGGGATGACTATACACTTTTTGGCATTTAGCTTGAAGCCATGGCTCTGGCACCAGTTGTCTGTTTCTATGAGGCCCTTTTGTAGGATGCTTGTGTCGGCTGGAGAGTCGATTATGGAGCCCAATTTGCAGTCATCTGCGAACTTGGTCAGGCACAGTCCTTCTGTGTTGGCCTGTACCTCCGAGAAATATATACTGAACAAGAGAGGTCCCAGGACTGAGCCTTGTGGGACACCACTTGTAACTGGTTTGGAGTCTGACATGGCTCCAGCAATTCTAACCATGTGGGTTCTGTCCTTGAGCCAGTTTGCAACCCATCTAGTGACATAGGGGTTTATATTTAAGCTGGTGAGCTTATCTATAATGCCCGAGTGGGGTATTGTATCGAAGGCTTTTGCAAGATCCAGGTAGGCTGTGTGGACCACCTTCCCCTCGTCAATGGCGTTGGTGACTGTTTCAAAGAAATCAACCAGGTTTAAGAGGCAGGATCTTCCCTTAACAAAGCTGAACTGGGTAGGATCCAGTGTCTGTAGGTCCCCAATATCTTTATGTATGAAGTCCATGATGATCCTTTCCATAGCTTTGCAGACCACGCTAGTCAAGCTTATGGGGAGATAGATTCCAGGATCCGTTGAGGCACCACCTTTGTGGAGAGGGACCACTGTTGTTGTACGCCACTCTTTGGGTACATATCCTGTAGTAAGGCTGAGATTAAACAGTAGTTTTATGTTTGGGTTTAGTTCTTCTTGGAGTTCATGTAGGACGCAGCCCGGGACAGCGTCTGGTCCCATTGATGCTGTTTTTTGCTTTGGAGAGGGCGGCTCTTAACTGAGCATCCGAGATGTCAGGGGGGCAGCACTCTGCTGAGATAGATATTTGCCCTTTTGGTGGGGAAGGGGGGGAGAAGTTTGCACTGAACCTGTCAGCTAGGATGTTGGCAATGTCTGTGGGTTCGGTGTATTTTTTGTCATTTTGGACTAATTCTGAGCATATCTGGGAATTCCCATCCAGGTTCCTAACATAACTAAAGAAAGCCTTGTGATTATCCTTAGTGTCTTGTGCAATTTTTCTCTTGAAGCTGGCCATAGATGATTTTATGAGTGCCTGTAGTTTTTTGCTAATACTGATCAGAGATGCCTTCCTTTTTTGGGATTTTGCTCTATCATGTAGTAGCTTCCTCCTTCTGTTGTATAGTTTGTTTATGGCTGGGGTCCACCAGACAGGATGCCTAACTTTGGAGGATTGGGTCTTGGTTTTATTTGGGATTGCATGATCCATGCATTCCTGAAGGTGTTCATAGAATGCGTTTATAAAGGATTCTGCGGTCTGGACCATATTTTCCACAGGCCTGGGGGCTTTGAAGGATTCCACCTCGGTTTTGAGGAGTGTGAAATTTGCTTGTCTTTGAACGTGTGTACGTGCGCTCTACAAAGTTTACACATACATAAAATGTTTTGTCATTTATTTAATTATTTATTTAATAATGGTGTTTTAAATGTGATATTTCTGTCTCTTTTTTATTCTTTTAATTTAACTTTGCTTTCCACAGTTGACAAATTGACGGTTGGAGTTACAGTCTGCAATTTCTTCTCATTAGTTAGGGAATATTTTATTTTAATTTCTAGGATGATATTTTAAAGTTGTTCTTGTACTTTATGTTTGTCATTTCAGAGGATTAAAGGATTAGGCTAACTGCAGGACTTTGAGAAGTATGAGGAATGTTGAATTTGGTCAGCTGTTTTATAGGGGATAAAACAATGCTGTGGTGGTTCATTGCTTGTAGTATCAAATAATCTGTTTTGTGAGGTACAATAACTAATAGATTGTCATGGGTGAAGTTGCGTAAAGACTGATGTTACTTAGATTTGTGAGGTAAATAGAAACTATATACTGTTTTAATCACCCACCCCCACCCCAGGATAACTCTGGTCTTTGCTCAACTGTTTTGGGAAAAGATAAGCAGGAATAGGTAAATGCATTTTGCTCTAATGTTTTGCTCTACATGTTTTTTTTTTTTTTTTTTTTTTGAATTGTACAGCTACGTGTTGCAGATTTTGCTGGCAGATATTTTCTTTTGTATCTGTGATTTTATTTCATATGTCAGGTCCACTAGTAACCAGGACACTGACTGAACTTGGAGGTTCTGCATCACAGTTATGGTTTCATCCCACTACACTATGGAACAACCCTGATTATGACACATGTATGCTTTAGTTAACTATTGCTTTGTAGGCTGATGTACAGTTTTGAGGCATAAGTTAGCTAGAATGTGGGGTCACAGCTCCCAAATGTATGCTATTTATTACTAATTCAATTTTGTTAATTTTTCTGGAAAGGTTAGAGTAGGTGACTGCTGCTTATGTTGTTATGATTACTGTTGTCTTTATCTTAAGTGTGGGTATAATAGCTGTTTTTATTCAGTTTTGAGTGCTTCTGTTATGTTGTGATTATAATGTGTCTGCACGCATGTGTGTGTGTGTGTGTGTGTGTGTGTGTGTGTGTGTGTGTGTGTGTGTGTGTGTGTGTGTGTATGTGTGTGTGAGACTTTCCTTACCTAATTTTTCTATGGTATATATAGTGATTGTAATATATTGTAAGTTGTATTGCATTGTATAGTCATCAAATGTTTTAAGGAATAAGTGTTTGCTAGGTAGTTGCATTGTGCTGAATGCCTACAAGGTTGTGCAAAATCAGGATTAAGCATGTGGTTATGGGAGTGTTTTATTTGAGAGAGGAAGAAGTTTAGGCAGAGAGAAAGTTTAGTCATTTAAAACAGAATCTTAAATAGGGAAATGATGACTGAGTGTTTAAGGTAAGGCAATAAGCTTTTCAGTCTGTGTGGTGTGGGTGTTTGTATAAACCCTGCCTCCCTTCCTTTTATTTTAGTATTTTAGCTTTTGTGCCATAGGAGTAGTTTATGATTTATAGGTAGTCCCCTTCACCCCTTTGCTCCCTTGTCAGTATCAGGTGTTAGGTTAGTAATATGCAAAGCAGGATGTTGCTTCTGGGGCATCATTCTCTGCTGGTGTGAGAGGGAGCAGTTTCGACATGACTCTCTAGTGCTGCTGATGTAAGAGAAAACACCGTTGATGCAACATTAATGGCAATATTGATGCGAAGTGGGTAGTCTTAGCAGGAATCTCTAGGGTGTGTAGGCTTTAGAAAGCTGCCATTACATGTTTAATATTTTCTGTTATACACTGAGTTTTATCTTGAAAATGAATAAATATGATGGTTTATTTAGTATGGCTTGGCAGTACACCTGTTAGTCACATGTGAATTCTGCTGCAGTTATTGTGTTTGGTGTAAGGGTTCAGGGGTAACTGTACATTGTATGGTATACTTATTGTAAGTAGCTATACCTTACAGTCTTTTTTCTATCAAGAGTCATGACTGAAAGGGACTTTTGAACTAGTGTACTCACCTGGTTAACAATTTCCTACCACTCTTTTCAGTCACCTGAGCCATAGAATGAGCCGGGATGGCTGGACTGTATTCAGGGTTTTATCCCTCTATGCCACTTGAGCAGCTTTTAAAGAATAATTTTAAGCAAATTAACTGAGAACTTTAATTAAAAGCATTGCTTCAGCATTCAATATGAGATATTTAAACTTAGACTGGATTTCCTGTTTTTAGTACATTTTCATTTTTTTTAATCTGTACTCATGGTGTAAATAGATTTAACTGTGGTGGACTTTTTCTGGACATTGGTTCTATCAGAATTCCAGGCGTATTCACTGAACTATTTAAGACACGCACAGAACTGTGTTAATCAGTTCTGAAGATGTCCTATCCATTCGTAAAGGACAAAAGCACTTAACTCAAAGTTGTATGTGTTTTTCTTGTCTTGGTTTTCAAAAATCTGTGTAGATTTCTATCATGTTTATGGTTTTTCTTTGTTGGACCCATTCAGTGCACTTTTACACACACGCATATATATATATATATATATATATATATATATATATATATATATATATATGTGTGTGTGTGTGTGTGTGTGTATATATATATATATATATATATATATATATGTAGATATATGTAGATATATAAAAATATAAATACACACACACACATCTCTGTCTCTCTCTCTTTCTCTCTCTCTCTTTCTCTGTGTGTGTATATATATATATATATATATATATATATATATATATGTGTGTATGTATATATATATATATATATGGGAGTACTGACATTAGTTAACTGGTGGTTCAGTCAAAATCTTTCTTGCCTGCTTTATTTGGCTGAATGCAAAAAAGATGGGAGTATGTCCTTTCCCATTCTGCAATTTCAGTGGTTTTAATCTGTGTATGTATTTGTGTGTATGTCGGAGTTCATATTAGTTATGTGGTACCTGTTTTTATTGTATGCACTGGAGATTCTTTTATTTGTGTGCATGGTTTCATTTAATGTTTTATTTTATTTTGATTACTTTGTTTTTTTTTTGTAATTTAATCTAATTTCATAAGATTTATTTCTAATTATGTAGGGTTAGCTTATTTTATTAATTACATTTTTTTCTATTTCCAAACAGTCTTATTTCTGTTCATGTGATGGTAGCTGTTTATCTAGAACCTGTGTGTAATTCAGAATAGACAATTTGAGAACATTTTTTGTTTGTTTATTTATTAACAATGCTGCTTAGTGACAGTGAAGGATAGCATGGGCAGATTGATGGCAAATGCTTGATGATGTAGGTAAAATGATACAGCCCTTTTGATGACATGGTTAGAGTGGTACCAGATATGGAAAATGTGGGAGTGGGGTGTGACGCATGAAATATGTGGAATGTGATGAGCTTAGATGGCATGAGTCATGCACCAGTTTTCTCTATATATACAGACACACACACTCACATGCACACATATATAGATAAAGATATAAATATTGGTACAGATGTAGCTATAGCTATAGATACAGCTATAGATATACATATACACAAAGATATGCATTGCTGCTTGTATTTGTTAAACAACTTTGAATCAACTTTTGCAATGTTGACAAAGATGTATACAACACAAACCATCAAATGAAGATGCCGCACTGAGACATGGACCCATATTAACGCCCATTTCAGAAATTCCTTGATTTCTGATTCAGTGTGTTTTATTGATAATGTGAGTTCCTAACAAAGCTGTGGTTCAAATTTGCTTATATAATCACATGATTATTTATTTATATCCTATTTCTTTGTCTGTCTACAGATATTTGTAGACATTGAACATATACTGTTAGGTATGCATAATATTTTGCTTTGTACAACTTCAACTTGCAAAAAACATTCATTTGATCTTTAGAGCAAATTATTTTACACATCTTATGCCAAGTTTATATATACACACATATATATATATATATATATATATATATTTTTTTTTTTTTTTATTTATTTATCATTTGTTGACCAGGAAAGCCTGCCTAGGACAGAGCCTATTTTCAGCAGAGGCCTGGGGAGAAATGCTCCAGATGCATCTCTTTGGACTGTGGTAGGAAACTGGAGTACCCAGAGGAAACCCACACGAGCACAGGGAGAACATGCAAAATCCACACAGAAGGCAGCCCAGCCAAGAATCAAACCAGAGAACCTCTTGCTGTGAGGCAACAATGTTAACCGCTGCACCACTGCTCCACCTATCTGAAGTCGCTATATATATGCCTCACAATAGACGCTGTCCGGTTCGATTCTCAGTTAGAGCATCTTCTGCATGGAGCCATGCGTTTATGGGCGTACCTTTGTTGAAGGTTGTGCGTCAGGGCTGGTAACTCGGCACGTAATGATTGCCTTTCAATGAGAAACCTGTTGTCAGCATGTAACGTTTCTGCTGCTATCCTCTCTGTAAGTGTGCGCTGAATAATAGGGACAACATAGTAAAGAAACTATAATCTATACCCAGATAAATAATTAAATAAACATAGCTCCCTTTTTATCAAGACCATTTATTCTGCTTTGCCTGTTGGGTTATCTGTCATTAGTGTGCTGGCTAGTCCTTTATTTGCAAATTGCATGATGTTCCAGGAGAAAATATCTGATCACGGTACTCAGTAGTATTGTAAATCGTCATCAACTACTGCATACCTTCTAGAATTTTGAAACAAAGAACAAGAACTAGGGCAAAATTTAAAAGAGTCATTGAAGAGTAGTAATTACAGATACCTGAGAAGGAATTCCTACCTTAACTTTACAAGACAGTTACATCATTGCATGTAGATGTCACAATTGAAACTGTACCTTACTGTAACTCTAATAGGGAATATCTGATGTCCATAGATCTCTAGAAACTACATAAAATAAATGAGGTTTAGTAACAAACTAATTTGTCCAGGGACATCTTCAGTGGAGGTTGCATAGAAATTGTAGTGGGAATTAAGAAGATAGGGGAAGAAAGCTAGTTGGGGGAGGGGGTAAAAGGGTTAAATGGGATTATAGGAAGATTGGAAGGAAATGAGGTAAGTGTAGGGAGGGGCTTGAAGGGTTTTATGCAAGTGTAACTGGGTAGGTAATCAGATTTTTGTGTGAATTTGCTAAGGCGAGTGTTATGCCTGAGACAACCTGTGGGTAATCTGGAGGTCAGGTAGGCCTCGGGTTGTTGTTGGTGGTTGGATAGTATACTTTATTATATATTAATTTTTTTTTCTTTTTTTTTTCTTCTTCCCCCTAATCTGGTTGATGTGCTGAATCTTGGAGGCATGGAGAGGCATTGTAGCCTTGATGGGATTCTGCAGGTTGCTCTTGCTTTTCTCTGACGGGGGGTTGATTTTAGGGTTTTGTCTGTCCAGTGGCGGAGGTGGTGGTGGTTGTTCATTGGGGTTTATTGTTGTTGGCTGAGTGGATGGATGTTGGTGATGCGTTTGGAGACAGGTGCTTGTTGATTCTCATGTTGGGGCATTGGTGTGGCAGTTCAGTTTATCGGAGACACTTTGATTTTGGAAAACTGCACCAAGTTGACACACAAAAAACAACGTTTATTCAAACCAAAACAAAAAAGGATAAGTAAGCACTTTCACAACTGCTGTTGCTTCATCAGACACTACTATAAAATAACAAGCAGCTTAAATAGGTGCATTCAATTAGCTGATAAAAAACACTCACATGATGCTATGCAAAGACAGATAAAAGGTATAGTGACCTGCAAATGGGGAAAGAAATACATTACACTAAATAATCACTAAAACCTAATAATAAAACCACAAGCAAGTTAAAAGACAATATTATAAAAATATATAGCAATAAATACATAAATATACACACATATATATATATATATATATATATATATATATATATACATATATATATATATATATATATATATATATAATATATATATATATATATAAAATACAAACTAAAAGCAAACTTAATGTTAATGTTTAAGCTGTCTAGCTTTTAGAAAAGGTTTCAGGGAAGCAGTACCATTAAGACCAGGGTATTTCTCTGCATTATGTCTAAGGATCCATTTTTGTTCATAGCTCTCTGTAGTATTCTCAATGTCCCCCCTCGTATACTACTGTGACGGATCCACACAGTTTACCTGATTTTTGATGCCCTAAGCCATTGAACTGCTGTGTGTTTGTAGGTGTGCTTGATGTTAGATTGATATGCTGTTAATTGAATAAATACATGATATGCTGCTTGATGTTATATACATACATGAAACCTAAAAGAATTATGCTTTAAAGGCAAGCCTTGCACACTGATGCTGGTATAACTGAACTTTAGTTAACCCTTGGAGTTGTTTGCCAGTTTAAAAGTTGTTTACCAGACAGAGGGGGATTTCAAAGAGGAACTATACCACAGGTGTGTGGGCAAACGGCTTTCTGAAAGGAGGAAGTAATGTATAAAACTAGACATTACGGGGCTTGTTGACAACTCAGGAAATGATTTGTAATGTTTTAAAAACAGTTCATTAGCTCATGAATAAACTGGTGATCTAAATATCATCAGCTGAATGATTACCTAATGGCCTAGGTGTAATCAATTGAACCTATTGACCCTATGGCATGCTCAAACCTATAAAAGGCTCAGAGGTTGGTAATAGACTGGAACTCATCATCATCCGGATCTGATTGAAGCAAGAGCCTGAACTGAGCATACAGCATTGCCTGCCAGTGTCGGCCCTGTCTTGACTGAACAGATAGCTGCACTGAATAGGTTTGGAGTCCCCCTATCAGTGGCACAGATGATTTTCTTTTTGCATATGCTTGTAAGTACATGATTTAACAGTTTTTATAATTGTTAATGTGATAGGTCATAGGTTAGGTTTTGCATATTAATGTGATAGGTTTTTTTTGCATATTGACTAGTCAATTGCCTTTTTGTTACAAACCTTAATTGTTAAAAGCTAAAAATAAAATTGCTAAAGTTTGAGCCTTGGTCTCTTGTGTCATCTCTAATACTGTATTAACCACAGAATTTAGTAACCTGACCAGAACAGCTGGCGTAGTCGGCAAGGTCTGTGGTTTGCAGTAGATATGTCACAACAGCCAATGTTTTTTCCATTTAAGCACCTAGGTGTAGGGTTAAATAAGAAACAATCTGTAGATGCCAAAAGTAAGGGAGGGGCAAATGTTGAATTTCCAGCATTGTTTGGAAAATGGGACCCCCTTGCTAAGGCATTGAGTCCAGTTTCACCTCCACCTTCCCCAAAGTCCTCACCAGTAAACCCAGTAGACCCTGAGGAGCTGGCAAAGGCCTTATCAGGTTTAAAATTGGAGGATAAGGGAAAGAAGGTGAAAGAGGGAGTGGGAGCAGCTGGATGGCTGTTCTTTGAAGCAATACAGGAGTCCCTCTTGGCTTGGTTTCTTCGGGTCTGGGATACAGGGGGAGAGGCGGTGTCACTGAGTGATGAAGAGATGCACCAGTGTGCCTGTTTAGTATTTCACCCCTGGCTGAAGCAGATAGTGAACAATTGTGACCATAAAGATCCCCATATCAATACATTGGTGGTATGGTTAGCCTCAGCCTTCGGGCCACTTGGCGGATGCTACAGCAGTAGCAGAGGAGTGCAAATCCTGGAAAACGATAGCTGAAGCAATCCAACAGCTAAGGAAATGGCCATGTTAGCAACTATTTACTCATTAGAAATGATAAATGGGACGTTGCATATTCCAAAAGGGCCAGACGGACAAATCTTTACTGGTAATATGAGGAATAAGTTAATTAAAATGCCCCACAATGGTGGAAAGGGCAGCTTATGGCTGCCTTGGCAGGGTGTATTGGCCAACCGATATGGGATGTAATGTCTACTTTAAACCAGCTGGCAGAGCTGGTAGAAGAGAAAGAGCAGAGGAAGGCCAGAAAGGCAAAGACACACAAGGTAAAAAGCACGGTAGTGAAAAGTAACAAGGAGACAGATGTTTCTAGATTTGCTAAGATGGGGGGTAGAAGCTGCAGAAATAGATGGAATAACTACAGAAGAAATATACAAAAAATGGAAACAGAAGCAGAAAGGAAGAGAATCAGATCTTTCAGGAAAACAAACCCTGCAAAAAGCCCAAACAGAAGTACCACTGAAGGGAAGAAAGGGTGGAATCAGTTGTATCCTGACATCCCCACTGATGAGGAGCTAGCACAATGGCAGAGGGGAGAGTTTACTGATGAAAGAGATTGGGGAGAGAAGGGGTGGAAAACCCCAATGGAAAAAATAGAAGCAAATTGACTAGAAGGCGGGTCCCCAGTAGCTAGAGGCACAGTTAGAGCCATTACACCTGGGGACCGACGCCCCTACGTGCCTCTTACCATTTTTTGGAGGGGAGGACCACAACACGTAATGGCTTTGGTAGATACTGGATCAGAAATAACTATTTTTGCAGGCAACCCCCGTAAATTTTGTGGACAGTCTGTAGAGATTGATGGATATGGGGGGGCAAAGACGATAGGTGTCAAAACCAAAGTAAGAATAGCCTTTGGGGATGGTATTCCTAGTGCCATTGTAGCCGTGATAGCTCCTGTACCAGAACACATTTTAGGAATAGATGTTCTAAAGGGTAGGACCTTAGAAACTACAGTAGGGCCATTTAGATTTGGAGTACGGCACTGTTCAGTCAATGCAGTCAAGGCTGTTGTTCGAGGTGATGCCAAGTGGGAACCTTTGCATATTCCCACACCAAAAGTGGTGACCAACATCAAACAATATCGTGTTCCAGGGGGCCATTCAGAAATTACTGAAACAATCCAGGAATTACCGTGTTGGCATACTCGAACCAACTGTGAGCCCATTTAATAGCCCGGTGTGGCCTGTCAAAAAACCTGATGGTTCCTGGCGTATGACGGTAGATTATCGGGGCTTGAATAAGGTGGCTCCACCTTTAACTGCAGCAGTGCCAGACATTGTTACCATTGTAGAGACTTTCTTCTTCTGCTGGGCCGTACCATGCAGTTTTGGACTTAGCAAATGCTTTCTTCTCCATACCTATAGCAGAAGAGAGTAGGGCTCAATTTGCATTTACCTGGGAGGGAGGCAATATACCTTCCAGGTACTTCCACAAGGATATCTACACAGCCCAACCCTTTGCCATGGGCTGGTGGCCAGAGATCTGGCTAAGTTGCAGTTAAATAAAGTGACTGTATTCCATTACATTGATGACATCCTGATTACAGGAGAAAAGCCGGATGTGGACATTGCATTGAAAACAGTGATTGAACACCTTCAGAGCCGAGGGTGGGCAATAAATGAGGATAAAACACAGCAGGGAACATCAGTGAAATTCCTGGGTATGATATGGAATGGAGCAAAAAGAGAAATACCTGCATCGGCCTTAGAAAGTATCCAAAAGATTGCAGTCCCAAAAACAAAACAGCAGGCACAAGCCTTTTTGGGAGCAATGGGCTTTTGGAGAGCATTTGTACCACACCTTGGGCAAGTTTTACGACCTATTCACTATGTGACTAAAAAGAAATGTGACTTTCAGTGGGGTCCTAAACAGCAGATGGCCTTCGAGGAAGCGAAAAAGCCTTGCAACAAAGTGTGGGACTGGGTCCAATAGACCCACAGCAACCTTTTATTTTGGAAGTGACTGTTGCTAATAATGTCATGTCCTGGGGATTGTGGCAAAAGAATGATGTGGGAAAGAAAAGACCACTGGGATTTTGGTCTAAATCCCTGACCGGAGCACAGACTAGATACAGCCCTCTCGAACAGCATGTACTGGCTGTATATACTGCCTTGATTCATGTAGAGGGGCTGACCAAACAACAGACGGTGGCAGTGAAAGTAGACTACCCAATCCAGGGGTGGTTACGAGACAATACTCTGATGACTTCTACTGGAAGCTGGGAAGAGCGTTGTTTGCAGTGACTACCAAACCCACCTTGACATGGAATTTGACCAGCACAGAATACATCAGAACTGTTTGTAGATTAAACTGTGACAGACATCCAGAGAAATGCACTGCCAATCCTGCTGGGGGCTTATATCAGAGACTGAATGAATCAGGATTTTCTCTGGCTGAGTCTCCATTAGATTCTTCCTGCATAGCCGAATTTCAAAGGGAAAACAGCACTGCAGAAACCAGATCTCCAAATTTGGAGATATATGCTATGGACAACAGTTCAACTGTATTTGATGGTTTAGGACATATAGTAAGATATACAAGAGGATGTAAAACTGTAAGTAGTGCTAGAATTGTTCAGCATATTAAAACCACTAGATTTCACATGTGAAAATGACTCTTGCATATTGATCTTTGATTATCTTGTTAGTAAAAAGGGAACAAAACAAGTTTGTCCATTTGTAGCATTGCCTTTGCAATTCGGAAGTAATTGGTGGGTGCCTCAGATAGAATCTAATCTCATTGATTATAATGATATGCCCATTGATTTAGCAGGATGTGAGACCTGGCCCCAGGGGTGGGTGTGCATGCTAATTAAAAGAAAGCCTCATCCATGTTTACATAATGGGACTGGAGAATGTGCTTGGCATAGATATATAGTGAATGGGACAGACATTTATCAACTCAATGATACCACAGCTTGTGTAGTATCCTCCTGTAAGCTGGCTTGGAGTGACGGAACAATCACAGACAGTGGAGCACATTGTAAAAGTAATGTACATGCAATCATTGATTTTTGTACTGGGGAATTGATCAGATTGACTAGATGGATGGACATCACATTAAATGCTAGCATAGAACCATTGCACACTTTTAGATGGCCATCTCTAGTCCAGCCGGACTTTAAACAAATTAAGCAGGAAGGGCAAGCTGTACTGCTCCTGCTGAATAAGACTTTACATGATGCGCATCAAACTGTAATTAAAATGATTAAAGACAAAGGTACCATTCTTCAAATTGCAAATGAAATTCAAGACATGACTGTTTCACATTGGTATGATATTTTTATGTGGTCACCAAAGGCTTCTGCCTGGTTTAACTTGCTTTTACACCCTTTATTGCTGACCACAATAGTTTCAGTGTTGTTCTGCTTAATTTCCTGCTGCATTTATTGTAAGGTCATGAAAAAATACAATAAGATGCTGTCAATTTTGCACATTATTAAAAGCACACAGCGATCATTGCTTAGTGCAAGGTGGCCTGTGACGGATCCACACAGTTTACCTGATTTTGATGCCCTAAGCCATTGAACTGCTGTGTGTTTGTAGGTGTGCTTGATGTTAGATTGATATGCTGTTAATTGAATAAATACATGATATGCTGCTTGATGTTATATACATACATGAAACCTAAAAGAATTATGCTTTAAAGGCAAGCCTTGCACACTGATGCTGGTATAACTGAACTTTAGTTAACCCTTGGAGTTGTTTGCCAGTTTAAAAGTTGTTTACCAGACAGAGGGGGATTTCAAAGAGGAACTATACCACAGGTGTGTGGGCAAACGGCTTTCTGAAAGGAGGAAGTAATGTATAAAACTAGACATTACGGGGCTTGTTGACAACTCAGGAAATGATTTGTAATGTTTTAAAAACAGTTCATTAGCTCATGAATAAACTGGTGATCTAAATATCATCAGCTGAATGATTACCTAATGGCCTAGGTGTAATCAATTGAACCTATTGACCCTATGGCATGCTCAAACCTATAAAAGGCTCAGAGGTTGGTAATAGACTGGAACTCATCATCATCCGGATCTGATTGAAGCAAGAGCCTGAACTGAGCATACAGCATTGCCTGCCAGTGTCGGCCCTGTCTTGACTGAACAGATAGCTGCACTGAATAGGTTTGGAGTCCCCCTATCAGTGGCACAGATGATTTTCTTTTTGCATATGCTTGTAAGTACATGATTTAACAGTTTTTATAATTGTTAATGTGATAGGTCATAGGTTAGGTTTTGCATATTAATGTGATAGTTTTTTTTTGCATATTGACTAGTCAATTGCCTTTTTGTTACAAACCTTAATTGTTAAAAGCTAAAAATAAAATTGCTAAAGTTTGAGCCTTGGTCTCTTGTGTCATCTCTAATACTGTATTAACCACAGAATTTAGTAACCTGACCAGAACAACTACTAGGTATATTTTGAATAACAAAAAAACCTAAAGGTATGGGAACTATCAGTATGCATTACATGATTAGCTAAAGCATTAGTTTCCTTACAATTAGTAATATCTCTGATGTGTTCCAATATTCTGTCTTTCAACATCCTATTAGTTTTCCCTATATAATATACAGGACAATCAGTGATAATTCCGGCAATGTTTCCAGACTCACTTCTTTACAAGGTACTGATCATGCATTACCGTACATTGCCAGCGCCCCTCTCCAACAAGTTGTTCAGACTCAGGGTCCAGCAGATGACAACAGTGTTTTTTTAGACAAAATGAAGAAAGGAGACTTCACATTGAAAGCCCCATTACCATACAAAGCGCGTCCAAGGAGCACATCACAATACAGAAGGGCGCAAAAGAATCACTATTCAGAGGGAACTGTGCAACAGCCCAAAAGGAGAAGGACATAATTACAGGTTTGGTGATAAATATTTTGTCCTTTACTTTGAGTGATGAACAGCTTAATCTTCTGAATAAGGGTCTGTCTTTCATCCCTATGTTGTACATCCAATGATGTAGTGCAGGTCATTTGGTTGTTTATGGACCCATGATAGGTGAAGGTAGATATTGAATCCATTTTGTTAATTGTGGCTTTGAGAGGAGCAATGGCCATTGTTGGGCATGTTATTGGGTTCAGGTTTTAATTTCCCAAGTTTAGAATTGATGTCCTTTTGACTTCACAGCAGTGAGGGGCAGTACATCATCTGGATGATTTTGAAGAGTAGTTGAAGGGTTTGACAGAGCATTGAAAGGTATGCTGGTAGAATTGTGTGGTTTGCTGGCTAGGTAAAAGTTAACAGAGTTCAAACAAGGAGTTTCTAGGGATTGCTAGTAGGCCAGGCTTGGTTTGCTTTGTTTACTAGATGTGAAGGTAACAGGTTTGAAAGAAAATAACCAATTGGCGGGGGGGGGGGGGTGATCCAATGACAGGATGATTGAGGATTTCATAGAACTCTTCAGGCTCTACATCTACATGTTGGATGTTTACCCAGATTATTCCTTTGGTGGGTTTGTGGCCTTTTGTTAAATGGGTGAGGGGAAGCCAACAGCATTGGGTGAGGGTTAATATGTTGGTGTGTGCTGGTTTATCATTGTTTTTTGAACAGTTTAATGGTAGGGTTTTTTTTAGGTGGATTGGGTTGTTTAAGGGTATTTATAATTGTTACAGATATGACATGAAGTATTGGGATAAGAGGCATATTTTCAGGGAAATCATTTGTGGTTCACCAGCTGGCAGGGGGGAAGGCAATTTGGGGTGGATGTTAACTGTTTGAAGTAGTTCCAATTGGACTGACATTGAATGTATAGCAGGTGACGTTGTGGGTAAAGGGTTAATTTGATGTTGCCAGATGAGGTTTGTTAGGTTGGCTTGGAATGATAAGATGTTGTTAGTCATTTTTGTTTTTTTTGTACAGCTTTGTAAGATTTTATTATATTGTGTGTGGCAGCTGCTTGAGGAGGAAGGAGTTTAGTGGGAAGGTTGTTGTGGAAATATTTGGTTCAAGTCTGGGGACATGTAAGAGTTCAGTTGGTCAATGTGGCTTTGGCTGTGATTAGTATAGTTGCCTGTGGCAAAGCTATGCAGCTGGGTTGCTTGGTGGCTTGTGCTGCTTTGAGAGTTAGCACCATTCTTCACTGGATTTGGTAGCAGTGGGCAGACAATCACAAGGAGGTATGTTATCTGGATGCCTTTAAGGAATGGCTTGATGGAGCACTGCACGGTACCTGTGTGTGTTGGATGTGTGAGAAACAGGTTTCCATTGTTTAAGCAGAAGATTCAAGGTCTAAGCAAGGCATTGTGTTTCTAGAGCTGCAAGTGGAGGTAGGCCATGGTTTATTTGATTTACCAGAGGTGAAGGTAATGCAATTAAAAAAATAATAAATAAATAAATAAAAAAGAACTCGAGGGGTAATATTTCAAGACAAGGCTTGATTTAGCTCTGATTAACATAATTACACAAGTGACAGGGTTATGTGACTTTACAAAATTTGTGGTGGTTTATATGCTTGGAGGGTTGGATAGGTTGATAGTGTGCAGATTGACAGACTGTGGTTATTGGCAAGAAGTTTTGTTGCAGAGGTTGGTGTTGGGAAATGGAGGTTCATTGGGATACAATCTTGGGGGTATTGGCTTTATACATGTATTGAAGCCATTAAAGAGTGGCTCATTGTTCAGCAAGTGTTATTCTGGTCACTACATGTTTTTCATTGGTGTGGTGGCTGGATTACTATTAAATTGATCTTTTAGAATAGGAAATCTCATTTTGGTCATTATCCTATCCTTTGGACAGTGAAAGGACACTGCGGTTAGATTAAATGGCATGCAGTGGGCTTGCTTTGTTTTGGATGTCGTTGGGATTTTTAGTGTTGGGTGGTACATTTGGCAGGCAATGACCAGTGGTAGTAGGATAAGTTGAGGATATGTTTGATTTACAGAACTTATATAAGGGTATGGGTATTACATTGGCATTGGAGATGGATCATCAGTTTACTTTCAACTGTCTTGGCAACTGGCTGCTTTGGGCATTTACATGATAGGGCTTTGGAGGTTGATGACAGGGATCCAGTTTGGTTCAGATAGGATGACGTACACTGAATGATGTTTGGCTTCAACCTTTTTAAAGGACAGTTAGGTTTATTTTGGAAGGTCTTTTTTTGTTTGTTTGTTTGTTTTTGTTTGGAAGCTTTGATATGAAGGAGTGGGAACAGAATGGTCAGGGTGGTGGGCGTGTAAGTGGGTCAGGATTGGGTAATGCTTGATAAGAAAAATAAGCAAGTGGAGGTAAGGACGTTGCTTATTTGTTTGGATGTTGTATTCAATTAGTGGGAAATGAAAGTGAGCAATGGGACACTGCTTCAAAAACAAAATAAGTGAGCGGAGGTAAAGATGCTGCTTATTTGGTCAGGATGAGTGGGGTAATGCTGCTGATGTTTATGCTGTGATTAATAAACTAAAATATTCGTCAATACAGTTATGTTTATGGAAGCTCAGCAAAGGTTGTCAAATGTCATTTGATCCAGGCTATAATTTATACCACACCTTTCGGCCACCTAACCTGGACCGAAACACAAAAGGCAGAGGTGTTTCCATATTCATTAAGGATATCCACACCTCCAGGCTAGTTGCTCAGCATAATGCATCCGAGATTATCCAAGTGCAACTAACTCTGAGCAAGACCGCAATCCAAATTGTAACTTGCTACAGATCCCCAACCATTACCCAGAATTCCCAGTCTTCATTTCCTGATACACTGGAAAATATTAGGGGGCAACCCAACACCCTAATAATGGATGATTTCAACTACCCCACCATTAACTGGGAAAACTACTCACGTACCAACTCTTTTGCTCAACGTTTTCTGGAATTCATAAATTCCAATGTCTTGGATCAACTTATCCACACCCCCACCAGGGCCACCAATATCCTAGAGCTGGTCAATACCAACATGGGCAACCAGTGTGCCACACCAGAGGTCAATTCCTTGTTGGTCAGATCCGACCACAAGCTAATCACCCTAGACATCCACATCCTGCCCCCACCCCTCATTAATGAAACCAGTGTAAAAAATTTCTCCAAAGTCAACTTCACTCTGCTTAAGATAGAAGTGGCAAACTTCACAACACCCATGCAGACGGACAATAGAGGCATGACTGCTGAATCCAACACAAATGCACTTACAAGAGTGCATGGATCATGCTATCCCTAACAGAACCAAGATGCTATCCTCAAAAAAAAGGAAGCCAATTTGCTGGTCCCATGCCATAAACAAACTCTACAACAGAAGAAAGAAACTGTTGCAAAAAAAAAGAGTAAAATCCCATGATTGGAGGAACCCCCTAGTCAGCCTCAGTAAGAAGCTGATAACCCTCATAAAATCCTCCAAAGCTAGTTATGAAAACAAAATTGCCACTGATTTTAAAGACAATCGCAAAGCATTCTATAGCTATGTCAAGAATCTCAATGGCAGCATTCAGATCTGCTCTGAGTTACAGCACAATGGCACTAAATATACATAACCAACTGATATCGCCAACATCCTGGCAGATAGGTTCAGTGCTAACTTTACCCCCCCCCCATCCCCTAAATGGCCCATCTCTATACCAGAAGAATGCAAAGTTCCTGTAATCATTTCTGCACAGGTAAAACCCACACTCTCTATAGCCAAGAACATAGCATCCATGGGTCTTGACAACATCCCAGGCTGCATTCTACACAAACTGCAGAATGAACTGGCACCCCACCTAAGCACCATGTTCATTCATAGCCTCACCTCAGGCTTTGTGCCCACTGAATGGTGCACAGCAAAGGTTATCACACTCCACAAAGTGGGAGCCACCACGGACCCCGGGAACTACCTTCCCATTAGCCTAATGAGCTTGGTCTGCAAGGACATGGAATGTATCATCATGGATCTTATAAACAAAGACATTGGTAATCTCTAAACTCTGGACCCCACCCAGTTTGAGTTTGTAAAAGGCAGATCATGTCTCCTAAATCTGATTGACTTCTTTGAAGCAGTCACCAAAGCCGTAGACGCAGGTAAGGTGGTTCACATAGCCTATCTAGATCTCACCAATGCTTTTACCACCATCCTCACATGTGGTATTATACATAAACTCACTAAACTAGGTTTAAATCCCTATGTCACAAGATGGATTGCCAACTGGATCACTGACAGAAACCACACTCTCAAAGTAGCAGACTCCAAATTCAGCTTCAGACCAGTGACAAGTGGAGTGTCACAGGGTTCAGTCCTGTGTCCTGTCCTGTTTGGTATCTACTTTTCTGAAGTACAGACTAACACAGAAGGTCTTGAAGTTCGCAGATGACTGCAAACTAGTAGCCATAATCGAAACTCCTAACGATGTGAACATCCTACAAAAGGGCCTCACGGAGACAAATGCCTGGTGTCAAAGCCATGGCCTCAAGCTCAATGCCAAAAAGTGCATTGTCTGCCCCTTTGGTAAACAGTCTGTACCCATGAGCTACCAGATAGGTGGTAGTCTACTTAACACTGAAAGTGTGATAAGAGACCTTGGGACACAGGTGGACAGTAGTCTCTCCTTTGATAATCACATCACCACAGTAGTCAGGAAATCCTTCTATGTGGCACATCTCATCACAAAAGGTTTCTCATCCAGGAAAAAAAGAGATCATTGTTTCCTTCTACTCGTCACTCATTAGACCCATTATAGAGTGCAACTCCCCTTTTGGTATGTTCCTTACAAGACATCTACAACAACTGGAAAGGCTGCAGAAATACCTCACAAAGAGGATTACCGGCCTCAAATAGATGCCCTATGCAGACTGTCTCAAAAAAACTCCAATTTTACTCCATCGCATATCACCTACTCAGAGGTGATCTCTGCCTAACATACAAAGCTATGTCAAACCCAGAGCTGGTGGACATGCTCCACTTAAAGAAATCCCAATCCCTCCAAGCTACATGCTCAAGGGACCTAAACCTTGTCACTACAATAGACAGAACATGCTGGAGGGATAGATTCCTGTCCCAGAGAATTCCCAAACTCTGGAACAAACTACCAGTCTATATAAAACAAAGCTCCTCATTAACACTCTTCAAGAAAAATTTTGATGATTCGATGGGAAATAAAGAATTCACCCCGTGGATCACTTCTGTGTCTCTGCTCAACAGGGGCACAGGAAAATAATTTTCTTGGGTGGCGAAAGCCCGGGTATCTTTTTGGGTAGGCTTACATAGGCTCTAGGGCCAATAGCCTAGTATCTACCTAGGAACCTATGTGTTTATTGAAGGGGACTGGAACAAATGAGGTTTGTTAACAAACTAATTTGTCCAGGAACATCTTCAGATGGGGGTTGGGTAGAAATAGTAGTGGAAATTAAGAAGATAGGAGAAGAAATCTAGTTGGGGTGTGGATGAAAGGGTTGAATGGTTAAATAGGATTGTAGGAAGATTGGGAGGAAATGAGGTAAGTGTAGGGAAGGGCTTGATGGGTTTTATGCTAGTGTAACTGAGTAGAGGATCACATTTTGCCGTGAACATGCTACCCATCCTCCCTCCATGCTTTTGGAACATTGATAATTGTGTGGCTATTTTGGGCTGAGAAGAGGGGCATGATTGTCCCTCTTCTCTTGCCACTCTGGTGTTGGTTGTTCATTTCAATGAGTTAGGGAAATGAAAGTGAGCAGCTAGAGACTGCTAGATAAGTAAAAGTAAGCAAGTGAAGTAAAGGACGCTGCTAATTTGGTTTTATGTTTAATTCAATAAGTGGGAAATGAAAATGAACAATGCGATGCTGCTTGATAAGTAAAGTAAGTGAGCGGAGGTAAGGACACTGCTTATGTGGTCAAGGTGAGCGAGGTCACTCTGTCCTAGTGAACAGTAATATTGATATTTATGCTTTGTTTAATAAACTAAAATACTGTTCAGTACAGTTATGTTTTTGGAAGTTTAATAAAGGTCATCAAACGTCATTTGGTGGAATGTGTTTATTGAAGGGGACCAGGACAAATACCTTTGAGATAAATAAGTATGAAAAAAATATACATACAAATTAAATGTAAAATATGCAGGAAAAGAAAAAAAAAACAGAGAAATAATGAAATAGCCTGGTGTGGTACAGGAGCAGAGCCAATCAGTGGAAAGGAATTCTTTTAGTAAAGGCTTAAATGAATAACTGTTAGACAATGACCAAATGGGGACTGATCTGGAGTTCCAAAATGTGGCCACACAGTTGGAATATAAACCAAAAAATCTATATGGCACAGCCTTATATACCAACTGTATGATGCTAGCCTTCCTATGTAAGCTTGAGTGGCAGGTGTAATATGAGAAGAATAGGAGGGACTTAGGCAGCATTGCAAAGCTGAGAAGCCAATCAGGAGGACAGAGCAGGAACAAAGGAAGAGTGAGTGAGTGAGTGAGTGAGTGAGTGAGTGAGTGAGTGAGTGAGTGAGTGAGTGAGTGAGTGATAGGGGTAAAACTCAAGGCTCAACACCAATCAGGTGCCATTTTTATACACTTCTGGTAAAACAAGCAATATATTAGTTTGCCTATTACTAATGATATATATATATATATATATATATATATATATATATATATATATATATATGTGTGTGTGTGTGTGTGTGTGTGTGTGTGTGTGTGTAAATATATATATATATATATATATATATATTATATATATATATATATATATATATATTTATATATATATATATATATATATATATATATATATATATATATATATTTATATTTATATATATAATTTATTTATTTTACATTTGTTGACCAGGAGTGTCCGGCTGAGCTATTGCCCTTTTTCAGCATAAGCCTGGGTAGAAAAGCTCCAAAGATATATAATGCAATAAAAATAGCAATACAGATACATTTTAATAAAAAATAGCAATGGAGAATTTTGGTAGTTAAAATACGTAAGCTACATACATGTATATTGCTGACAGATAAAACAGTACTATAAACAAAAAGGAGAATGTTAAAAAGTAGAATAAGTTGTATGTTTTGGTTTAAAAAGAGAGTTGAGTAAATATAAGGTTTTGTATGCAGAGTAGCAGAAACTTAAAAGCTTATATTAAGAATTTCAGGGAACAGAGTATAGATGTTTTGGAGGTTGCATAGGAAGCATAAGATGAAATGTTTAATGATAAGTTTTAGCAAGTTAGTTTGTACTAGAAAAGGCAGGTAATAATCACAAACAACCAAACCAAAAACCACCTCCAGAGGAAACCTTAATAGGCAAAAATAGTAAAATGAAAAAAAAGCTTCCACCACAACGAAAAGTTCACTGAGAAATTCTGTTAAAATGTAGGCTTTAATAAAACGAAGAAATAAAAAGCACAAATTGTGCTGTTCAGGTTGCAGGTCAAACAGGATAAGCACTTTCAGTTAAAAAACCTTCTTCAGATCCTAGTGTGTAGACCTGACTTACTGCTGTTAAATAAAGATCCTTAATTGCTCAACCAATCACATACAGCAATCAGATGCACGTCTTCCTTAAGCCTCCATTTCATTTCTTGATTAGGCTTCTCTCTTTCAAAATAGGTTTAATAGGAACTACTTTGTTGAGCCCTGGAAATAAATTAGCTCTGAGGTTCATGATACATTTGCTTTCTTCCTTTTCAGTTTTGTTGACAATGTCTCCTCCACGAAGGTTAGTAGTTACATTTGAGATAACCATAAAGCTAAATGAATGCCCTGGATTTTCATACACATGTCCATATAGGGCATTGGTTACCACTTTATTCTTGATGTCTAACAGATGACGAAGTATCCGTTCCTTAAACTTTCTATTGGTCTTTCCTACATAATAGGCTTGGCACAAATTACAAGTGCCAACGTATATAACATTCTTGGTGTTGCAGTTAGCAAAACCAGAGTACTTATAGCATTTGTTAGTTACCAGATGAACAAAACTGTTGGAACATTTAATGTGGCTGCAAGCTTTGCAAAAGCCACATTTCCAAGTTCCTAACCTATTTCTTCCTTCTGTACTCTGCTTGTTAGGTATTCCATCATAGATGCACAATAAATCCTTTAAGTTCTTCTTGTTTTTACAACCAAACTTAGGTGTTTCCCCTACATTTCTCTTAATTTTATTGTCAGCAGTTAAGACTGGCCAAAATTTCTTGATGGTTTCATGGACATCAAAGGAGTATGATGAGTAATACATCTCTGGCTCTTTAAATGGCAAAGATGTTTTGGCGCCAAATTGTTTTTAAAAGTATGGAACATCTTTCTGCAATTGGTTCTGAAGAAGTCTGCCTGCCAGCAGATGAAAGCGCTAAACCTGTATATTATTTTAGAGCTCTGTGTTTAAATTGGTTAATAAATACATCTTTTATTCAACATCTTTTATCCAACATCTTTTATCCAACATCCTCCAGTTCGAGCAGTGGTTGTTTTTGGGTTGGTCTCTACATCGGGTACTTGTTATTTTGTTGCAGCTGAGTTGGATTTATTGCCTTTAGTTATTTGACAGTGAGAAGTGCTAGAACAGGAGTGTCCAACCCGCAGCCCGCGGGCCGCATGCGGCCCTCAGAGCTCTTCCATGTGGCCCGCGACCCTTATATTGAAATTTCACTTTTTTCCATGTGTTTTCATGTCCGCGTCCTTAAGACTTCTCTCTGTAGTTACAAAGCCTGTCTCTTGACACTTATTGGAAATGCACAGGCTCTCTGTCAGGCGAAGGAGCACAGGAACATCACTAGAAACGTGTTGCATTGCATGTTACACATCCCTCTTTAAAACAAAAAAAGTTAGAAACCAAGGTAAATATTGCATAATGGAAATGTTCCATGACAGACTGTGGTTGATGTGTAATTTAATCACTCTGGTAACATTAGACCTCTGTGGCATACATTCTGCCACAGTGATTATTAGGTGATGCTTGACTTAATCTACAACCACCTCCTAATGTATTACTCAAGTAAGCCTCCGTATTGAAACTTATTTGATTAGGTGTCATAAACTGAAGATTAAGGTATACCCTTAATGCAGACACAGCAGATGCAGGCACATTCCATTGAGAGTTGGCATGTGGATAATGACTGGCACTGATATTTTAACATTAGCTGTGATAATTGGCTCATTGTATGTACCCACTTAAGTCTTTGTTAAAGAAGTACAGATAAGGCAAATATATATACATTGATATTTCTAGTTCTGTTGAATCTGAGTTTACTTTGCACTGTGTACTTAATTGTGTGTATATTTTTCCATGTGTGCCATTCCACAGAAGAGGGAAGTTGTATATACACTAATTTAAACTGTACATGTTTTGGACTTGCAGTTTGTCAACATCCTTTACCTCAGTAAGAGAGGGGCAGCTTGGTGATGGATCAAGTTATCAGTACATGGCTGGGTTGTTTTCTGTTATACGCAGCGAGGTAATTGCATTTAAGACTCTTTGGATGGCTGTAGTGGCATCTTTGTTTTATGGTTATTTGGATGCAAGACATCTGTTGTACATATTGTTGATGTATAGTCAAACATTCACTAACATTACCTCACTGACAGGAGCACTCTTAAAGTAGGGTTTGGCAGAGGTGACTTCAAGATTCGATGGTTCCCACTTGTATTCTGTTTGGTGTCCCTGAGTTGGAGCAGATTTTATATAACATGTTGATTGTATCCTGGTGTTTCAGTTTCTGATATGGTTGAATGCCCCCACCTAGTAGTGCTTCAGTTTGAAGTGTGTTCTTAGTGCTTTACTTGCTGATTTGTTAGCCCCTAAGAAGGCACAGTAGCTAAATATCTATTAATTCTTCACGTTATTCAAAGAATGCAACTCAGCAGGTGTAGTTTTCCTGCTGACTTTCTCATTTTCCTGCTTTTGGAGACTGTTACACCATTTATTTGTGTTCCCAATGGCTACCTGTGGGCAGAGCAAAATTTTGGGCTTAGTTTTATTATGTATAGTTACAGTTATTTTAAAAAACTTCTTCATAGTGATGGAAGTGTATAAAATAATCCTTAGATTAGATTAATGGAAGCATTTTATATGTACTGTGCATATTCTTATTAGCAGTTCTACTAATTAAATTTATTAAAAGAACTGATGTGGAAAATATAATTCACAGAGTAGGAACTTGCAACCAGAGCACGAACATATCGGTTTGTTACATTTGCTAAAGAAAAAGCTTTCAGAGAAAAACTTATTTCTTAGTCACTTTTCTTAGAATGCAGCTGCTGTGGTTGTAGTGTTTTTAGAGATAGACTGAGGAATAATGACAATGATTAAAATGTCTACTATTAGGTTATGGGCAATACCTAGTTGTGAGTAGGTAGATGGTAGGTAGGAGATTGTGAGGCTCGAGCCAGTACAGTTAAGGCTTTGCAGTGTTGACTTTCTGTATGTAAACTGCTGCGAAATCTAGCAATTATAGTGTGTAGCAGCTGTTCAGTTTCATTGGGGGGGGTTGCTATGTAGGTTAGTCATGATGGGGGAGGCATACAAGAGAAATGGTAGTAAACAGGTTCATGCAAGTTTTTTTTCTAATGCTGTCAGGTAATGTTTACTTCTAAAAAACCTGTATATGTATTTTTCAAAGCGCATGAAAAAGTTAATGCATGAGCGGAATAAAATGTCTGCATCTACAGAAGACTTTTAATAAACCAGTCCTGGATGTTTTGCAGTACTTGATTTGCTGCATAGTTTTGTTCACTTTTAAATGAAAATTATTTTGGTTCATGCTTGTAGATAAGTTGGTTGTTTGGCTAGCGCTAGAAAGATTTTCATCATTTTGCAACTCTTACCAGGCTAGAAACGCAGGCCATTGTAAATGCACAGCACATCTGATTATTTTATTGAATTGCCCTATGAGCTTTGTGTGAAGGAAGTAGTTGTTATGCTCTGCTTTGTGAACTTTGAGGGAGCAGAAATTTTTTTGCTTGATAGATTATTCCTTTTCTTAACAGCTACATCTCTGGCTTAATGTCATTCAGTCATTTTTATTTGATGGCCTCTACTAACATATTCAACAAACCAGTTTTGTGAACTGTAATATATGAACTATGCTGACTCATTTGTAAAATTACTTGGTAATTATACACAGTCTGAATAATTCATTACAATATTTCAGTGTACTGTTCCATTGGTTATTCCTCAGTGCTGTCTATACTAGGCAAAATGACTCAAAAGAAAGGGGTGTTTAAATCTGTAGTCTAGTGAACGTCCATCAAACTAATATGAAACAGAGGTCAATATGTTACAGTTATATATTGATTGTGGCCTTTTCCAGTAGGTATCTGTCTGCATGTCTGTCTGTTAACTGACTATGTAAGCTAGTCTGTGAACATCTCAATGCATTCGTGCTTGAAGTGTTTGAAGCATTCCTGAATTTCACAATTGCCTGTTGCAATTACTGAAGTAAGCATCATGAGTGCAAATGACATACAAAACAAGGCATTATGACAAAAATATTTTTAAGTAAACAAACCAGCCACAATTAAAAGGTTTTTAAATATATTTAATAATAAACAATAAAAAGAATAAGACAATATTCAATAACTCAATGAATAAAGTGACATAGTTCAGAATTGCAGGAAATATGTTAAAAAACATTGCAGGACAGTCTCAAAATACAGAAAACATCTACTAATCTTGCTATATATTGCAATCTGTCCCTAAGAGAGGTTACTTATCTCTCAGAAATGTCCCTAAGGCCCCTGGCCTAAGCCCTGGAACTGGAAGTCATAAAACAGTAGTAAACAGTTTTACATTTGAAACCTGTCATTTTGTCTGTTTCCACACAAAAGAACTTCTGGCTGCAGTGTAGACATCCTGTCTTGTTGATGAGATAAACACAGTCGTAAAACAATTCACTTCATTTCTTAGCTAGCATTTGCCAAATAACTCCTTCTCTATCAATACAGACAGTTGTAAAACAATTCACTTCTGTTCTTAGTGTTGTCAAATTAACTCTGTATGTTCCAACTTCTACCTTACAGCACACATCTGCATAGGTATATAGTTATTATACAATATATACACACATTTCTGCTCTTTCCCAGCAGGGTACACTGGTTACATTCTTGAAGCTCAGTACAGAAGATACAGTTCAACACACACTTCTGCACCAATAGTTTAATATACACATATGTTTTTTTTTTTTTTTACATTTGTAAGACAAGCATAGGAAGCATATTAATATTCAAAAATGACACATAGAATTATGTACAAAATAACATCTAGCTGGGCTGGCAGCCTCACAACCGCTTTCCCCAAAACTTTGGCCCAAAAGGGATGATGATGCATTTGTTGGCATTCGGCTTGCGGTCATGTGTATGGCACCAGTCATTTGTTTGGGTGAGACCCTCTTATTCAGAATTGTTTTATTAAGTCAGTGATGTGAATTCTTTACTTTATTGCAAATTTGTTGGCTTAATTTTGTGGATTGTAATACTGTAGGTGTAGGGCTGCTAATGTTGACATTTTACCTACTTGGGACGGCTGGAGTGGTTTTTGCAGTGTGAATTGGTAGTACAGTAGTAGTGAATTAATGACAGTGTCAGTGTGTGCCAGTTTTTTTCATTGCAAGTGAATGACTTTTCTTGGGTAGCATGCAAAGTACACAGTATTTAACTTGAAACTTGATGGTACAGCTCTGATTATGTCATTGAAAGCTGCCATTCTTGTAGCAGTAAGAAACTGCTGATTACATGCAGCTAACCATACATGTTCATAGCTCTATCGCAGTCCATCTGAATTTCATGAATTATATGAAGAACTTTTCTAAATTCCCAGTATTACTGGCACAAAGTACAGACCAACAGTCACAGTAAACGTGATGTGCTTTATGCGTAATGGCTGTTTTGAAGACTAATGGCATTAGTACTACAAATGAAACAAAGTGCCTCACTGGCCCTCCTCATATGTAATCTGGCCAACTGGATGGGTAACTGTAAATTCACCCCAGGGATATTTTTGTGTTATTTTGCAGATGTGAAATGATCCCTCGAACACCATTGACATATACTACTACAACTATGGATAGTTTTAATTTTTATTTCCTTATTTTTTAATGAAAATTGTTAGCCATTGTTTTAAAAATTATATAACTAGGAATAAAGTAGTTAAGTTACTCCTTTTTTACTTTTCAGATGGCTTCTACATCTGGTCAAACCAAAACCGTGAAACACAAAATAGCAGACGAAAGAAGAGTCTTTCAGGAAAAATGGACTGATGAGTACTTCTTTGTTGAATCAAAAAATAAAGCACTTTGCTTAGTATGCAGAGAAGTGGTATCCGTTTTCAAGGACTACAATTTGAAAAGGCATTATATTCAAACGCACCCCAAATTAAGTGAATTGCAAGGAGTGTCCCGTAAACAGAAAATATCAGAATTAAAAAAAAGTCTTACATTTCAACAGCAGCTGTTTCGAAAATCAGCTACTTAACCGGATTCTTTACTGAAGGCAAGTTATGTTGTAGCAAATTTAATTGCAAAAAAATCCAAGCCATTTGCCGATGGTGAATTTGTTAAAGAATGCCTTGAAAGTGTAGCAGACATAATTTGCCCTGAAAAAAAAATCAGAATTTTCTAAAATCAGTTTATCACACCAGACAGTCACAAGGCGTGTGGAAGATATAGCCAAATCTATTGAAAATACATTGGAATCTCGGTGTGCAACTTTCAAGTATTACTCCATAGCTTTGGATGACAGCACTGATGTTACAGATACGGCACAACTTGCCATATTTATTCGTGGTGTTGACAATGATTTCAATATTACTGAAGAACTGGCCTGTATGGTTCCACTGAACGACACAACGAAGTCTGCTTATCTGTACAAGGCAGTAAAAGAAACACTGGCAAGATTTTCCTTGACCATCACAAACCTGTCTGGCATAGTAACTGATGGTGCTCCAGCTATGGTTGGAAAGAGGGAAGGACTAACAACACTGATGGAAGAAGATGCAAAACAGATCAGTAATGTGCGTTTCATGAAGTACCACTGCATTATACATCAAGAAAATTTGTCTGCACAGACTTTAAAAATGGAAAATGTTATGAATGTTGTTGTTAAAACAATAAATTTTATAAGATCCAGAGGATTAAATCACCGCCAGTTTCAGGAGTTTCTGACTACTTTGGAATCTACCTATGGAGACATCTTGTACTTTACTGCAGTGAGGTGGTTAAGTCGTGGAAAAATGCTGAAACGCTTCTATGACTTACGAGATGAAATAAAGTCCTTTATGGAGTTAAAAGGAAAGCCTGTACCTGAATTTGAAAGTGCAAGCTGGATGGCTGATTTAGCCTTCTTAGTAGACATCACTGCTCATTTAAACGACCTGAACTTGCGCCTCCAAGGGGAAAATCTATTAATAAATGACATGTTTCAAACAGTGACGGCATTTGAAATGAAACTGAAATTGTGGCACAGTCAGATTAAGAACAATAGCTTCATTCACTTTGCAACACTGTCTGAGCAAAGCCATGCAAATACTGAAAAATATGCAGCATTACTTAATAGTTTAGCACAGGAGTTTGAGAGCAGATTTCAAGATTTTAGAAAACACCAACAACAGTTCAGTATATTTGCTACTCCATTCTCAGTTGACATCGACATGTTGCCTGCAAACCTGCAACTGGAATGCATAGAACTGCAGTCAGATATGCAACTTAAAGAAAAATTTCTGCAAGCATCTTTATTTGACTTTTATAAGTTATACCTACCCAAAGAAAAATATCCATCACTTCACGAACATGCCCTGTTCATGACATCTCTGTTGGGGAGTACATACATTTGCAAGCAGTTTTTTTCTCGTATGAAGCATACAAAAAATAAAATCAGAACAAAAATTTCAGATGAGCATCTTGAAAATACTCTTCGCATCGCCACTACATCTATCAAACCCGATATAGACGCACTGGTATCAAAAGACAAGCTCAGTCTTCACATTAAAAAGGTTATGCTCATAATGTTTGTCTACTACACAAAAGAACAATCCTGACTTGACAGCCTGAACCTCCTGATATGGACACAAGTATAACAAGAACTAGGACCAATAAGTTTGAATTCTGCAAAGGTCTGTGCCTGGCTGCACCCTTGTGAACTGGTTTCACGAATAAACATTGCACTACTATTTATTATAAAGTCAATTATTTGTTTAAATTTGAGAAATGCAGATTGGAGAGGCAACTGCAAAACAACATGTGAGAGTTTACCTTGTGAAACTGGAGTGTGTTTTGGCATACTACCATGTTCTTTGTGTCTCCACAGTAAGTGGGTGAACCAAAGCTAAATGTGTTGTACCATCTGTTAGTGACAGTGAAACAAATGTAAAAATAAAAATTGTTCATTTTTTAAGAAGTAAAAGTCTCATCATTCCTGATATTGCCAGTGCCATATTTCAGGGACAGATTGCAAAGCTAGAAACAGAAGAATACATGAGCGCTTTGGACAACATATGTGCATTAAGGACATGATGGAAAACATGGAAACCAGCAAAATCACAGGTATGATCTCATACAAATTGAAAGGTTCGTGCCTGTTAATTTTTTTTTACAAATAAACTTTGATGTTAAACTAAGATGTTAGATTTAACTGTTTTTTTAATAATTAGAATGAGATATTGAATTTTAGGGCAAATATTATGCATTTATTAATTTATTTATTGTTCAAATTCACCTACAATACAGCCAGTGGGTCGACTTTGTATTAGTCCGCATATACCTGGGGTCTTTTGCTCTTTAGTTTACGACGCGTCGTTAGAGACTTTTTCTTTTTTTTTTTTTTGCTCTTCAGTTTATGTGAGAGACCTTTTTTTTTGGTCCTCACTTGCCGTTTGTCCCCAGACCATTTCTGTTGACTCAATGCGGCCCTTGCAAAAGGTTGGACACCCCTGTGCTAGAAGCTCTAGGGATGGCATGTCCTCTTTGTTTAACTTGATAGGATAGTTGACAGAGGTAATTAGCACCAATTGCTTGTTTGTAGAACTCTTCCTTTTTCATGCAATTTGCAGGGCTGTAGAGGTACATGCTGTGTGGTGGACTGCACATAGCATACATGAAGAAACACTGAAACATGATCTGATTTTTTTTTACATCTTGAGTTTGGTCCTGAGATTAATTATCTTGACACCAGCAGTTTCATTAGTGGACCTTCAGTTCTGTCAACTTGAGCTCTCAGCTGTAGCACTTTCTTTACTCTGTTTTGGTTCCTGCTTTGTGTGTGTGCATATTACAGTCAGTAGTGATTGCAAGCCAGAGATTTTCAGTGTTGCTTTTTACCTTGCTATTTGGTATATAAAAAAATGAACAAAATAGAAAGGAAAAATGAATAAATCCTGACAGGATAACCCCCTTCAGACTACCGCATTAACAGCAGGTTTCATCTTATCAACCATTTAGGTCACTGTGGTAAAGTTAAGTGGTATTCCTGAGAACTGGGTTGTAAGGATATATGGATTTATTTCAAAAACAATAAGCAGGTTGCAATAACTTCAGATGAAGTATGAAAGGGCAAAGGTGTCCCACTTCGCTCCATAGGAGGATAGGCATGGGGTGTAATTTGGCCACGAGAAATCGATTTGCTCAATCTCCTATTGAACCCACCTTTTTTGCATGGTACATACTCATCTTTTTCTCTTCTCTGCCCACACGACTGCTAACAAAAAAAAAAAAAAGTGGGGAAAGAAATCATTAATATTCTAAAGGTACGCATCTAGGTAAATAGGATCAATGCTTACAAGCTCCTCAATACTGGGAACTGTTAACCTTTAAAGACCAGACTCTTTAGAAATATAGACAGCACACAGTTCTGCAGTCCCCCCTTACAAACTGGCCACTGCTGAAAAGCCTTGTAAAATTATACACCCTCCATGTGGAACAAACTCCCAGAAGAAATAAGATAAATCAACAAACTTACTAGCTTTAAAATGCTAAATTATTAATGATAAAACAGTATTCCCATATCTGTTTTAGTGATGTGGGTTAGAAAGCATTTATAAGGTGAGGAACAAGTATTTATTTCATCTTCTGGCTTAATTCTAATTTAACGCTTATATCTATTGAAGTGCTTCTTTGAAGTTCATTGGAAAGCTAATTTACCCTGTTAGTAATACACTGTACCTTTCTGAAAACTCAGAATTCAGTTCAATACTGTGCTATATCTGTAAGGAGGTTGCCATAATGATTGACATGCTTACATTATAGACACAAGGTGCAGGGTTTGATTCTCACAGGGGGTAATTGGCTAGGCTAGAAATGGCCTACAAGGGTAGTTAGCCTAGTACTAATCTATGAACCAAACTATAATCTCAATATAATGATAACAATGCCAGTGTAAATTTCTCTGTAACTACTTTGTTAATGTTTTGTATGTTTACTTGTATTGTCTGGCCTCCCTGGCTCATGTCATGACAGAAAACTGTCTTTGGATCTGTTTACTTACTCATTAAACCGGTTTTACATAGATAAATAATTATTTATGAGAAACATATTCTGTTATGTAGATTAAGTGAATAACCTCAATGTAAATATTCCTAATGTAATTATTTATAAAGCATCTGTACATATGGCAAAGAAATAGGGAAAATGAATCTCATTTGGTCAGTAGCATAGCAGAAGCACTTCCATGCATTATCAGTTCATGAAACGAGCTACTGATTTGTTCAACAAATTAGTGCAGAGAGATACCACAAGTGGAGCAGAGGCAGGTAAAAGGATGATGGGGGGGACAAAAGGCCAGCAGGAGGAGGAAGCAAGAATAAAAGGGTAGAGAAGCAGAATGAACAAGAATGTACAGAACATAGTCAAGTAAAGACAGCTTGCCGCAGAGAGAACACAGACAGACAGCAGACAGTAGGTCAGATAGATCATACAGTTAATTACAATGAACTGTTTACTGGTGGTGTAGTTAAAAGTTTGCATTGTTTGTTTTTTCATTGTGTCAAGCTGACCATGAAAAGTTGCAAGATAACCTAAGGGCTTCAATGGCATCCCAAAATGTTGAAGGTGATTTATAGAGAGAACTAGTACAGTCAGACTACAGAAGACAAACCACATATGACTTCCTACTGGAATCAGGTACATGGTAGAAAGAAGGGCCTAAACCACACCTAAAGATGGGAGAAAGGGGTGCATGTTGATGCTATCCTATTGAGGGCATGCAGGGATCGATAGCAGCTTACTTTATACAGGCTGTAAAACAAAGAGATTTAGTGAGGACAGCTTACTGATGTTTTTTATCTACTGGACCAAGTAAGGTATAGAAGATTATGTGCTTTGACCTGTCTGTAGCAAAAGACCTCAAAGTAGTCCCAGCAACTTTGAGCAAACACAAGACAACTAGATGCAGAGACAGCTTCATCACTTTTCATTGTCCAAATCCTAACTCCTATCCTTGACCCCTTCCCTAGGTCAGCATAATCTTATCATGTAAAATCTCACATCATAATCTTTATTTCTTGATTTTTTTTATGATTATGTGGCTCTTTAAATCTTTCTATTATTGGTTACCATTACTTTCACCTGTGCATTATTGCATATTTTTTTACTTGATGTATCACTTGACATAAAATGGCAACTTTGCATTTCATTTTAAATTGGTCACATTTTACAACATAATGGAGTTCTTCACATTCCCACTTGTATAATAATGGAAAATGTTATGGCCAGTGGCTACCACATTCTTTATTGTTTCTTTGTTCAGCCTTTGCTGTGTTCTTTTTTGTCCATTTAGGTGACAAGATATAACTGAGGGATCATTTCTGAGCTTGCCATGTTGTGCCAAAGTTTTACCTTGGAATCACATTACTGCTGCTTTTGAAGAGAAGTGTTGATACAGTAACAGGGGATTGTCAGAGGAAAAATTTGTACAACCAGTGAAAATTCACTAGTACTACACTGATTTTCCATTATATAAAAACAGGTAAAAATCCACGCATATATGTATTTAAACCATTAATGATCTCAGCTGTAAACTTAAACCTGCAACAATTTTAAATACAATCATAAAGAAAGGTGATATCAAAAGTTAAATAATTAGAAATCAGATAGCAAAACCTGGAAGAAACATGCTTAGGTACTGAACAGTGAGAGTTAATCTGGATCATGTTAAAATATACAAAGGTGGTCCAGTCAAATGGATCAACTTAAGAGGACACAACACAGGTATAACCTAACCACAAAGAGTTTAGTTAAAGAAAATATGAAGGAAGAATTTTCCTGTTGGAGATGTTACTAAAATAAAATAGACTATAAAGGTATTGCCTGAGAATGATCAAAGCTAGGCATTGGTGGATCTAGTCTAAGGTGACTTGTGATAATCCTTTTGCAGAAGAAATAAAATAAAATCAGGAAGAATGTAGCTTTGGCATGGACTACACGTGAAGGGGTTTTCTCCTAAACATCCATAGTCAAACTGATATATTTTAGTATGTTTTTGAAGTATTACTGTTGCTTAAAAAAGAAAATAAAGGCAGTAACTCCATTTTCAAACACCACTGCAATTTATTAAGAAAAATGTTGCAATCACTGAAAGGGAAAGGCCAAAAAAAACATCATAACAATACTGCAACTCAGTGTTTGCCATCTTTGGATTTACCTTTAAAGATGGAGGAGGTATAATATAAATGACATATAGAAAATGAATGATTCAAATCCATCCTTAGCTCTTTTTATTAAAACTTATTTTCTCATTTTTTATTTAAAATTTTAATACAAATTATGCAACTGAAAATTAAATGTTGCCAATATTGCATTTACTAATCTAGTATATTAATTTAGAAAATTAATAATGCCAGTAAATCAATAGATCAGTTGTCTGCCTTAAGCTGATCTAACAGAAAATGTAATTCCATGCAGCATACAGCTTGCAAAATGAAATTCTCTCATTATATAAATCTTGACATTGAACACAAGATTATATGCTGTAAACAGATCTGTTGTAGCATTATTCTGTTTAAACAATGATGGTAAAACCATTCTGTGATTGAGAAGTTAATAATATGACTTATTTTTCATAAAATAAACATTTCAGGCTGACTCGAACTTTTTTGTTACTTATAATTACAACAGCTGGAAATACAGAAGCATAGCACACAGAAAAGAAATGTCGGACATCTGAAATGATAGGATGAATCCGTCTAGATCCTATAACTTGGTAAAGGAAAATTGTGCTTTCAAACCCAATAAAAACAATGTAGAGTGATGTTAAAATAACAGTAGTCTTGGCCGCTCTGATCTCTGCACTGTTATTCTGCGTCTTCATGTCATTTCTTATGACTTTTACTTGTTTGCTGTGATTAAATAACATCACTATGATATATACACTAGCAAACACCATCAATATCACAAATATGAAATCACGAAAAAGTAAACTAAAAACGCTTGTCATAAAAGTTATATAATCACGGAAATTAACAGAACAGTATCCAAAATAAAATGTGTATTCCAAGTCTGTGGAATTTAACATTGCTACTGTGTACAAAGGGGGACTGATTTCTATTAGCATATTTACTATTAATATAAAACTAAAAGCAATGAAAGTATATTGAGACAGTTTCAGTTTTAAAACAAATAACCTGGAAGAGGGAGGAGAGATGATTATACTCTGAACACAAACAAGAATGCATGTCAGGCAGATCGCCATTCCTCTGGATATCCTTGCTAAGTACATAACAACTCTACATCCTGTATCACTGTATAGATTTTTTAATCCAAAGACCACAAACAGTGTTACAGGAAGACCTCTGGTCAAGATTAGAAATAAATTTGTTGTAGTAATTTTGGACATTATGATTTCTGTTAGCAGCAATTTAAATCCTGTGACAGATGTTAGGACAAATACAAATATTATTATCAGATTTCCAGGAATTCCAATTCCTACTAGTCCAAGAAATAGTATCCCCTTGATAAGAGTGTATGCTTCCATAGCTTTTAGGGATACTTCCACTTGGGATGAGAAAAGACTGCTGATGAGAAAAAATATAATGAATGACATTGAGAATTCATCATACTTAACATTCTTAAGTTATCACTGTAAAAAATGAAAACATTGTCTATTTCAAACTGTGCAGTGCCTTTAGTTTTCCCTTAAATGGACAAAGTGGAAGTAAGTAAACAGTGAGGCAGAATTTACTTTGCTCTTTATGAACTGTTTATTGTAATCAGCATGATTATAGGACACAAAGTAAAACACAACTTAATCACAACCACAAAGCATGAAAGAAAAAAACAAATACAACAAATGTCAAATAACATAAACCTGGAAATAAATAAAATCAAAAGAAACAAAAAGCTAAATTAAAACTGCTTTTGAAGGGGACAAGACCATGAATTTTAATATACCAGCTTCATAACTGCACAAATATGAAGAAGATAGAA